>NW_008600960.1:21336-73158 GCF_000691845.1 Merops nubicus
TACATAATAGCACAGTACGTTACATATAGTTCATTATTACTCCAAACTTCCAGAAAGATTTTCTCTTATCACATTACAGTGCACACATAATTATTATTTGAATAGCAATTTGAGTTGCAGACACTAGCCAAAGCCTAAAGATTCATTGCACTAGATGCTATCTACAGGTTAAACATCAGGTCTGGATGAGTAACTTGATGGCAGCTTCCCTTGTACCTCTTTGTTTGTTTGTTTGTTTGTAGGTGTGTCTAAATTATTTGCCTTTATTATAAAGAAAAACTTTTTTTCAGTGCTGATCTCTTCCGTTGCAGATTTGTGAACATAAAAAGAAAAATCATTTAGAACTAAAAATAAAATTTAAAAAATGGACTGACTTCTAAATTCTTTTACAGAGATGCATCTCATGGGAGAATTAAGCTGATCTAGGTAGTGGGAAATCGGTAAATTCTACGGCTGGACACGTGTTTATAAGAACCACCGTCTACAGATGCAGCATATATCTTAGGTGGCAGGGCCCAAGTAGAACCACAGGCTCGTGAAAAACCAAGTGGTGGAAATGCTCAGACTCTTGTACTCTCACTTGTAGCTATTGTCCAGGTCTCCACTGACATTTATAGGTGAAAGTGCAACACTTCACAAAATACCCTCATCGTATCAGGGAAACAAAGTCACTGAGTTTCCCGCTGACTATCATGGCAGCAGATATTCTTCGGTGGTTCGTAGCTATGTAATAGTGCATGCCACTTGGCTTCTTCAGTAAGGTAAACCTGCAAAAACTGGGTTTACATAAAATGTTTGGCTTAACAACACAGCAAAGTGTGCAAAGTAGGTTCATATTCACAGAGCTCAAGAGAAAGAAAAAGAAAGAGAAGCAGGATGGGGAAATTTTTCTGTTTCTGGTAATGCTTTCCAAACTTTACTAATGAGTCATGCAAACAATATTTTACAACCCAGACTAACCCATGTTAAGGGTTTGTACTACTGTACTGGAGAAGGTTTGCCTTTTTCTTGAGGGTTTTCTTGCTTCTTCACAGCAGGGTGTTATTTTCTTCCTTATTTCTATCCCTTCTTTCTCCATACAGAGGTCCTCAAATGGAGTGTGTATGTGGTGGAGTCCAGCTAAGAGAAAAAAGAGATAGGCCTGTGGTGATGCCCAGTTTTGTGAGTTCTGCACGGCTAGCCCTCCAGCTATGGCATTGTGTCCTGAAACCCATTTTGTGAGGGAGAAAATCCTGCCTCTCACATTGCTGCTGGTATGGGGCAAAATAGGAGAAATGACATGAATAAGTCTTGTGGTGGTATTGTCTTTCAGAGTTCCCTTGAGACGGCAGGGAGCTCAGGTGTTTTGGGGCAATACGATTAAAAAGCTGTAATCCACATGAATGAAATTTAAATCTCAGAGGAAGTTTACAGTTCATTTAGGACTCTTGTGCCAGTTTTACAAAGGGATTTTGTGCCAGCTGGACTCTGTAAGATCTGGTACAAATACACAAATTCTAACATAAAATCCACACAATGAAATTTAGTGTCTCACAAAGATTTTGGGAGGTTTGCCAAGAAACCTCTATGGGGTTATTCCTAAACTTGTACAGCTCCCTGTCTCACAAAAAAAAAAAAAAAAAAAAAAAAAAAAAAAAAAAAAAAAAAAGACATTTAATTCAAAATATGTTCCCCTGATATTAAATAGATTTCAGTAATGGCAGGATCCATGATCTGTTTAATGATGCTAACCTACTTTTTGATGCAAATATTTTACAACCGTTCAGATATTTATTCAAGGGGAAAAAAAGCATCGCAATTCATGCAGGTTGAGAGAACGACCTGTGAGACACACCATGTGTTCAAAGAACATGATATATAGCCCACTTTGTTTGCAGTCAGGTCCAGTTTTAACCCCTACATCATTCAAATTCAAAAGGTGTAAGCACTTTTGTCCTACAAGCTCTTGCTGTTCTCAAAAGGGGCTAATTCAGCATTTAAATTTCAAACCATTATCCTCTGTTCTTTTGGCTACTTGCAGAATTTTTCACATCTAACAAAATTGTATCTGACAAATAAAACTATTCTTAAGTTTTGCATCTAAAATATCATAATCACTGTTTCCACCATGGCCACCCCTGTCTTTCATGAGCTGCTTGTGCCTTAGGAAACAGCCTTGTTTATAATTAATGAAAGAAATGGGTGACTTATTATAAAGATGTCTTCCCCTTGCTAATAATCTGGTTTTCATGAACTGCAGCTGCTCCTGCTTTAGAATCATTGGTGTGTCATGTGCACAGAGACACAATTCTTGCTGCAAAAAATCAGATGATCAGATAATTTCCTTTTGGAAGCATGATCTATGCTCTTGGAATGGCTTATGAATATCTCAGGTGGTACTGTACAAGCAAAATCCCAAATAAATTGGCTTTTACTCTGTTTAGCACAGGCAATAATTCCTTTTTAGGGTACTCCATTTTCATTTAGTCTCTGGTTCAATTCTATGCTGACACTTTGCATTAATGCTGCCATGTGTTAATTGAACATAAACCACAATATAAATGCAACATTTCTGTCCTGAAATTAATAACCATCATTTGTAAACCACATCATGTATTTTATTGTAGGAATAATTTACCAATAGGATATTTTATGCTTAGCAGTGATTAAGAAACTGTGCAATTTACAACAGAAACAAACAGAGCCATATAAAATGGGTAATAAAATGTGTATAGATGTACATAAATTTGTTTATATGAAATACAAATTAAAAATGTAAATGCTTTTGTAATACAAGGCAAAGTAGAAAGGGCTTTTCATATTATTAGCTTTCAAATTGATATGCAACCAAATAAAAGATTCAGATTTACAGGAGGATTTGTTTTATGTAAAAACAAACCTTTTCACTAGATAGAAGCATCTGTTTCAGCTATTAATAACATGTGTAATGTACATGCTGCTTTGAACTAAGCATTTCCATTATAACTGAAAGCCCATTTACAGCAACAGAAGCAGTACCTGAGTGTGATCATTCATGGTGTCACTCAAGCATACCGTAGCTGCTGCAGAGCGAGGGACACGGGCACGCTTCACAAAAAGCCTCTCATGTCACTTTCAAGCAGCAAGGGGGAAACATTCAGTGCAGCTTGACACCATTAGTATGGAAAGTGGCAAAAGTCCCTGTGATTTGCTTGGCAAGTTGCGCTAGGTGTTATAAAAGTTACATTGCTGCACTGAAACTAATGCAAAAGTTGTATTTTGGTTTGTGCTTTATTAGCACCTCTCCTGTTCTCTCCTGATAACAGTAAATTGCCATCATTTCCCCATTCTCCTCTCATTGTTTCTTATTTTTAAATGTTTGAGCAAAAGCTACTTTAGTTTTAGGAAGAAGCTTGTAAGGGTTTTTTTGAGTTCTTTAAACACAGCTTGAATGGGAGAAAACCCAGCACCTGCGTTATTGACCTTAAATACTGTTAGCTAATGTAGCGCAAAGGCATTCAGCAGATTTTTCACACCAAAGTTTTCTGGGCAGCTTTCCAAAACATCACAGCAGTCTAAAATGACCCCAACTTTGTGAATGTGAATGGAGCCATTATAGGGTAATCGTCTTTCCCAAGCTTTAAGTTACATTTAGCAGCTTAGACTGAACTAAGCAATTTTTTTTTTCCCCTGAATGACAAGCTTTAACTCCTTATAAAGTTAATTCTTCTGCAGCCTTTTTCTTTTTCCTTTTTTTTTTTTTTTTTTTTTTTTCAGTAATTCACAATTAAACCATTCCTCATTTGTCTAGGTAAGAAAAGTCTGTAATGGCTTGACAAATGCAAATACTTGCAGTGCTCTCTTTGATGAAAAGTGGCAGATCATTTCAGTGCTTAAGCATTCAAATCACATTTACACCCCTTAAATATAAATTCTGTGGTTGGATTTGCTGGTGCCCTACAGTACATGATCAAGAAATGTGTTGAGCATGGGAAGTGAGCACGCGGGGCTGGAGGGAGGGATGCAATTTAATTGCAAAGCTCTCTACATAAAATCCTTTGAACCATTTCCTGGAACCTGTATAGAGTATAAAACACCTGGGCTGATGCTGGGTGTTCTTTAAACTTCCCAGCTGCATGATAGGGGAGAAACTCCTGTAAATGTTCTCCCTTCAGTATGATTCACATGGCAGAGCTCCCTATATAATTTTGTATTTTGGAGCAGCGCTGAAACCAAAGTCTGCAACTAGTAAGTTCGCAGGACTTGACAGAGTCACAGTGAAAACCTGTCAGTAAAAGTTCACAGAAATGGTTGGGTTTTTTTCTGTTAAATGCATTAGTATGATCAGTTCAGTAACTCCTGTGAGAATGTAGTCTCTCACACTAGCTGTGTCACGGCCACATAGCACATACTATGTTGTTTAAGCAAAAGCAAAGAAACCAATCTATTTTATTTGTGTAAATATATATATATTTAGAGTATTACAATATTTGCTTGTGGAGAAATAGGGTGACACATTGGAAGGGAGATGAAAGTCCATGTTTATACACCCAATAAAAAAGTCATAACAAACTTCTGAAAATTTGAAATATGAAAGCATCTGTGGGCAGCTGGACTGAAGGAAAATCTATTCTTTAATCTTAATCTAAATCATGTCTAAGTGGCATGTCTAAATTCTACTGAGTATACTGATAATATACTCTTTTGTTTGTTTGTTTGTTTTTTGTTCAGGCTATTAATGTTTCATGGAATAAAACACAATGCCTATATGAATAAAACAATATTTTATTGCTCGGTAAGATTGCTTACATTTCCTCCTTGTAGCTGAAAATCAGAAATTAATATTAGCTGAATTACTAAAACAAGTACATTTGTCCTGAAGCCATGACGGCATTTGGTAACCCAGTAAGAGAAGGGTGCTTCTTTCACAAATACGTGGGAGGCTCTCAGACTGTCAAGCAATTAAGTGGACCTGAATAATCCTATGTAATTAAGCTTCTTACTGCATAATTATCTTTATTTTAAATGTGTCTTTTGATGAAACATCTGTTCCCTGCTCTAGATTTGAAAAGATATACCCATGCACATGATGAAAATGATGCTTGTGAGGCCATTACACATGGTACTGCTGCTCAGTTCCTTGGCGACAAACGTTGTAATTTTCTCCATCTTTGCGTGCAAAAGGCAGGTGCTGTTGAATCCATTGCCTGCTTTGCCTGACCTCCACGCTTGCTGTAGCTGCCTTCCACATTGTTACCCAGAGAAATAATTGTGTTTGACAACCTGGCTGAGGATCATCATGCAGTGAAGTGGGGAAGGGGCACTCACAGTGTATGTACTGTCAGAGCTGCTGGAGGTGGCTATGCCAAACCACTGAGCAGTAACAGAAGGAATAAAATAAAGCCCTAATAATAGGATTCTAGGGGTTTTTTTTTCTCTAATATCAAATACTGTTTGACTGGTGTTATAAAGACGGATGTTGAATTTCTGTTAAATATATTGTCTTTTCCCCATTATTTTCAATTTATAGACTACTGTATGCCTTGATTTACAATCAAGGTCCTCTGTTAAATAGAATTATCTTCTCTTACTGATTTTTAAAGCACGGGAAGCATCTACTAAATGTAGGAATTATTTTCCCCTTCGGCTTACATGGTACATGTGCTACTAACTGTGGGTTTCTATACGGGTGATTTTTTTTTTTTTCAGGGTCTGAATTTTTGCTTAGCATCTCTAAAGGCTGTGGTGGTAGCTTCTATCTATTCTCTTTGACCCCGTAATCCTCAGGAATGCATCCTTAGGTTTCTCAGAACCATGCATGTCCCCAGGTGAGATTTCTGTAGACCACCAGCCACAGAGACATCTGTGTTTCACTCATTATCCTCCTTTCTCTGTGTGATATTTATGTCCATATTTACAGGAGATCATGTACAAACACTGTAGTGGCCCATTAGGCAGTCCCATGGGGTCTTACACCCAGGAGGGAAAATTATGCACTTTCTGGTTGCATAGATGCTCTAGCTATGCTGCCACAGCATGGTTGACATTTAGGTTCAAGGCCTTTAAATTTGGCTCTTTCTAGTGAAAATGAACAAAGGCACATCTGTTAACTTCCCTAGGAGATGGACCAGGCTCTTATTTTTCACTACTGCCTTAGTACATGCAGTGATACCCTTTTCTGGGTTTGGAAACTGGTAGAAAATAACTGAGTATTGTGCTCATTTTTTTAGAGAAAGGTGGCAGCAGAATCAGAAAGACATATGTTTGCTTCTGGACTCTCACTTACCTGCCCCACTACCACACAAAGCGTCTCCTCTTTAGTGACCCGGTTCATTGCAAAATAAATCACACTGATTAGATACTAAAAGCTTAACTGGATGGTTCTTTTTTGATAAAACATGCTAAATAGTTGAGACATCTTAAAACTGTGCATAGCTTTTGTTGGTCAGCCCAGCTGAATGAGCTGTTGAAAAAAGCCTGAGGAGGTTTATAAACAGGCTGGCATGCTGCAGTATTTAGGGTTCCCAGACACAGCCTTGACTAAATTTTGGAATGTTTTGGAAGGAAAGAGTTCTAAGCAGCATCCTGTCAGCAGCCCTAATTACTGTCATGTATCCAATTTTCAAAACAAAGTCTCAGCCACTCTGCTAGAGGATTCCTGAGGCAAACCATTTGGTCTGGGTTATTTTCAGAACTCCTGGACCCTCATTTTTCATGACAATGACTACTAACTCCACGTGAACAGCTTTATGCCTAGCATTCAAGGTGGGGGGAGAGACATAATAGTGGTATTATCCAAATATAACTGAAGTCTGGAGGCACTGTCACAGGAGGACAGACTGGGGTGATCAGCCACTTGGAGGAGGAAAGCAGACAAGCTCCCTGCAGCAATGAGAAACTGTCTGGCCCACAAAACACCCATCATTTCTGGGCCCGTTCACCTATGGATACATTATAAATGACCAGGAACAAGACATACTGTCTGCTTACTCCCTTACCTTTCTAGTCTGTCAAGCAACAGGCCCCATTGTATTCAGGCACCCAGACTGCAGCCACTTCCTGAACACCATTTTTTACCTGAAAGAGCAATGCGTAACGCTGATGGAAATGATAGTAATTCTCATGTAATGCACCATGCTGCCCATTATTCCTCACTTTGACCATTGCATCCACTGTCACCGTATGCATCTATATGTTGTATTATCCCTTTAAAATTGTCTTCCCAATGAGATTTGTCTCTGATTTTTCATGATGATGTACGAGCACAAGATCGGTTTTGGAACTGGTGGTAGTTACGGGGCAAAACTTTGGAGAAAGTCTCTGAGGAATTTTCAGAGAGACCTGAAAAAGGTAGAGAAATAGAGCAACAAGAACCTCATGAAACTGATCAAGTACAGATGTGAACACCTGCCATGGGAAGGAATAACCCCTCACTGTGATATGGGCTGAGGACTGCCTGGTTGGTGAGCAGCTCTGAGGGAAAGGTCCTGGGAGTACTGGTAGCAGCAAACTGAGCATGAGAGAGCAGTGTGCTCTGACAGGTATAAAGGTCAGTCACACCTGGGCTGCTTAAACAGGAACATGGTCAGTAAATCACTGGATTTCCCCTCTACTCAACACTTTTTAGACCACACCTGGCACAAGAAACCACATCAATAAACCACAGTGAGCTCAGAAGAGGGCCACTGAGGTGGCTGTGGCTAGGGCACTTTCCTGGTGAGTAGAGGCTGGAGAACAAGATCTGGTTCAGTCTAGAGAGAGAGTAGATCCACAGGGACCTAACACAAGTCCCTAGTACCTATGAGAAGCTAGCAGGGAACTGCAGCTGGGGATCTTCTCAGTAGGGCACAGAGGGAAGATGAGGGACACAGGAGGCTGGGAGTGGTCATAAAGAAATCTTTCCCCAGAACAACAAGTGAAGAGTGGCAGAGGATCCCTCCCTGCCTGAGAAGCCTAATCTGACTATATGGCTGACACTGCTGTGAGTAATGTAGAATCATAGTCATTCTGGTCGGAAGACACCCTCAAGATCACCAAGTCCAACCACTAACCTAACACTGCTAGGTCACCACTAAACCATGTCACTAAGCACCACATCTATACATCTTTTAAATAAATGTGTCTGGGGATGGTGACTCTACCACTTCCTTGGGCAGCCAGTTCCAATGTTTTAAAACCCTCTCAGTGAATAAATTTTTCATAGAATCTTAGACAAGTTTCTGTTGGAAAAGACCTTTAAGAGATGATTGAGTCTAACCATTAACCCAACACTGCCGGGTCACCACTAAACCATGCCCCTAAGCATCTCATCTACACATCTTTTAAATATCTACAGGAATATTTCCAGCGCTTCACTGGGCAGCATTTTCCAATCTTTGACAACCCCTTCTGTGAAGAAATTTTTCTGAATACCCAACCCAAGGCCAATTCCTCTCATGCTATTGCTTGTTATGTGGGAGAATAGCCCAACCCCCCACCTCGCTATAGCCTCCCTTCAGGTAGTCAGAGAGAGTGATAAAGTCATCTCCCGAGTCCCTCCTAATCAGAATTATCCTCTTCTTCTGTTCTGTGGTTTACGTAGGATGCAAAAGACCTTAATCTGAAGTTGGTTTGTAAAGGTACTGGAAATATAAACACTACTTAAGCAGTGTGGGCTTCATTTGTGGAAGGGATGTTAATAATGAGATTGTATAGTCCTGCATTGCAAAGTGTTTCTGCTCAGAAGTTTTCTTGCAAATATTTATAACTTTCCAAGCCTTTTTGTACTCAGGATCAGTTTGCTAAAGGTTTACAATGACATGGTTCTTCCATTTCTGGGGATGGGGTTAGGGAGAGATTAAGCTTGTCTTCACAGCTTTTTCTTTAGAAAGGTGCTATTTGGAGTAATAGATCGTAACAAGGATGAAAACCAGTCCTTGCTTCACAGGTATGTCCTTTTCTGTCATTGTAAGAATATTCCTATATTTAGACAAATTATAAAACTGTTGAAAGTTGGAGTTTCAGACATTCAGCCTATTTTCAGACAAGTCACCAAAATGGTACTTTAGTATCCAAAGATGAACAGCATGTCCCTCCTGCTGCTGCTCTCCATAATGCCCACCTGGATTTTTCAACTCTTGAACAGAGGCTTGTCCCAGGCCAGATGAAGGACTAAACAGCATTAGTTAAAATCAAATTATTTAAGGTTTAAATAAGTTAAGGAGTCAGGGTGAGAAAAATAAAAAATAGGACTGGAATATGGGTTGGGTAGAATAAGGTCCAGTAATGCAGGATGATTGAAATGGACTTGGAAGAGGTTAAACTAAGTAAAATGTCACACTGGAGATAGAAGCGAGAAACTGAGAATTAAGGTCTCTACTAAATCCCTGCAAATGCAAAAGGTCTATTTCTGAATGGAAATGTTTAACACTAGTTGTGCTGAGTAATTTTGCTCTTTATTGGCTTATTACCCACATATACAGACTGATTCCTCAAGCCTTTCCTGAAATGAAGTTCCATTGAAGCCAAAACAGATACAATAAAAGGTAGAGCTTGCTATTTTAAATTGCAATTTGGTGCAAATATACTTTATTTAGGTTGCAAAGATGTAATAAGATATTGAAATTACAGTAGCATAGCCATGAACACGTTGAATTCATGCAGGGTTTTTAATATAATTTCTACTTGTCAACATCTATTCCAGACATTTTTATTGCTAAAGACGGTAGCAATTTAGATAAAATGTATTTTATGAATACTATCTATCCTACAGTCTTCTCTGTGAAACAGTCATTGCGTGCAGAACTTTCCTTTTAAAGACTTTTAATGCTGACATAAGAAGTGCTATATTTTATAATAAAATTTGCAAATTATATGCCCTTTTTGTGTGCACTATATGCAAATTGGCTCGATTGAACTCATTTACTTGTCTTATATGCTGGGTGGATGTGTAATGGCTAACAAGTTACATGCTCTTTCAGGGATTTTTTTTTTTTTTTCAGAGTGTCTTCCAATGAAAACTCCTTTTCATGTATTTAAAAAGCCCTTCTAGGCCATTTCATTATCAAAGGGCAAAGATGAACTTTTAGGAAGAAGAACACCATACTAGAAACTGCCCTGTGGTCCCTTCTTTCTTAGTTCTGTCCCTACATCCCCTGCAGGTCAATTTTAATCCTGTCTGTCTTTCCCACCTTCTGGTCCTTGCAGACAGCTCGTTGTCCAATACACGGATGGCATCTTCCTCTGCAGATGTTCCAGCTTGAGAGAAGAGTGCTTTCTCTGGATTGATAAAGTGACCACAACTCTAGTTGACAAAGATCTCAATGCACTCACTGGTGGCTCAAAACCATGAAAGTAGTTTATGTGAGAAAAGGATTAGGGCCCTGGGATTAAAAGAGAACTATTTTTGACTACTTTTTTTTGTTGGTTTTTTTTTTTCTTTTAAAGTGAGAAAAGAGGGAGAGGAAGAGGAAAAGCTGATTTGAAACTAGCTGTGATTGGTTTTGTTGAGATTTTTTAACTGTTCCCACAGACACAGCAGGATATGATTTTTGATTATAAGAAGTGCCAGTGGACACTTTATTCAGTAGATTTCTGGGCAAAAATTACTTTGGAGTGAACGGAAAAGGCTGTTTTCTATGCAATAGCCAGGGTGGAGTTACTGTGTTTAGCAACTGAATACACTTTAGAAGAGTTTTAGGTCAGAATGCAGGTTACAGGTAGAATGGCTGGTTAAGACTTTGCTTCTCTCTGGGGAATTTCTCTAGAACTGTAAGCCTGACAGCCAGTAACTTTACTGTGGATATATGTATTTGCTAAACATGGCCTTCTCTGCAGAACAGTTGCAATTGCCACTCGGGTCTTGAGCCAAGCCAATACACTGTTTCTGCTAGTAGTCAGCCCTTACCCAGGAGTGAAATCTGCTGTTTTAAACTTCCAGAGAAAATTTATCAAAATGCAATAAAGTTTTTATGAAAACAAAACAAATTATTGCTCCATTGTTCTGTCCTGGGGATTTTTCAATAAAAATAATTGCTTCAGTACAATTTCTCCATTCATTAACACAAGTCTTTGAAAAATCTCTTTGTCTACATCCACCAGTAGTTTCTGACATTGATGAGAACATTTTTGGCACTGGGACAATCAGGTGGAGGTGGTTAACCAGAGACTGGAAACATAAGAGGGATTTGGAGCAGGCAGAGAATTCCAAATGAGGAAGGACAACTGCAGAGGAACTGATGATGTGTTAAGGGTGAGGGACCATTTGAAGATGAAACTGAAGTGGCAAATGAAGAACTAGTAGCAGGAAAGATTTGATATTACAAAGAGAAAAGAATGGGAAATTGCTCTCATTTCTAATAACACTTTTATTCTATGCCAGCATTATGAAACAGCCTTAATCTGTGTAATGCAATGCATTGCAACTTTAATTTTCAGCCATTTCCATTTCCAAACATTGTCATTTTATGAAAAAGAGAGGCTTTGTAAATATAAATTTGATTTTGAGATTTTATAGAGAAAAGGGTTCTTAAAAGCACTTGTTCACATACCCCTGTAGAAAAGCTTCTGAAAGGTGGTGTACAAGGTTTAGACCTCTGCCTTAAATATTTTTTTTTTAATTTGGGGAGGAGGGGGATGTGAGAGTAAGAAAAAGAGGGGAAATTTCTATAATACATTAAGATATTCATATTTCAGACTTTGGCATACAAAGAGTTTCTGTGTATAAAAATATATGTGGCCTCCAGTTAGAAGTGGGAAACCTTTCCTTGGATGATGGTAGGTGCTTCAGAGTGTACCTGCTTTGTCACTTAATCTGAACACTAAATTTGCCTGTAGATGGGTATCATTCCTGAGATGCCTGTATTTCATCTCTTCTGTTTCTTAATATGTTCATTTGAATGTTCTCTAAATTCTGGATAAAAATGAGTTTTTCGCCACCCAAAAAAATCCTGTGATAGTTTCTGTGAAATCTTAATTTTCTTCTTCTTTCTGTACATTATTGCTAAAGCCTCATAACTCCCCTGTAAACTATAAAATCTGTTTTACACATGTATTTAACAATCCATGTATGAGTCTGAAACAGCATCTTAAAGACTGCAGGTTCAGATCCATATCGACAAACTTGTAGAGATAAGTGGAGAAAGAAACAAGAAAGCGTGACAGATCTTGATTTTGCTACAGACTGCTGTTCTTTGAAAAAAGCTCTTGCAGAATCTGTCACAAACTGAACTTTTTCTTACTCATGGTCTCTGGCTTTCCAGGGAGTAGCTTTGTTGGTTTTGACACTTTGAATTTCAGAGTCCTTGTCCCATTCCTCCACAGAATGTGTGATGTCTTTTGTTTTGGTTTGTTTTTTTTTTATAAGAAGGGTAATTGAGTTATGGGGACAAAGAAGAAAGTTAACTTAAATTCTTTTGGTATTTTGATCACACGTAATCTACAAAATGGACATTGGATTACTGATGGTTTAGCATAATTTAGTAGTAAAAGCATGTGAAACCATTTATATTCTTCAAGGCTCTTTGTTCTTACCTTCCTCAGTTCAGTAAAGAGAAAAGATAAAACATAATAATATCAACTTTGAAAGAATAATAAAATGCATGATCCTGTTCATACAGTGTATTGTATTAAAAAGGGTATATTACTGTCAGACAAAAATTACAATGCCGTAAATGGATGTGCAAACAAAACAGATTTAGAAATTAAGAGGTGTTTCTTCTGGGTAATATTAGATATTGCTCTGCACTCTGAAAAATACCATTAGTATTACAACGGTCTAAAATATATGTCTCCTATCTAGGTTACAGAAAATTACTGTAATGACTTCTGCTCTAGCTGAGCTATTCTGTATTGTTCTTGAATTTCCTCCATTTCTCATTAGACAGTTGTACCTAAAATATCAATAATAACTGTGTTCTTAATTACTATCCCCAAGCATTGGATCATTTGTATCTGCTGTTCTGTTCATGATTCCTAAATTAGAATCACTGTTCTCTGACATCCACCTTACATGGTTGTTTACTAAAACTAACCCATGACCTTTCAATAAATGACTTCCATACTATCTTTTGTCCTTTGATAACTCACAGCTGATTTTGTCTTTTACTTTGAGATATCAAAAGACAAATGTAAAACCTTTTTCTAAAAGGTCTTTAGGGATTTGCTTTGATTCAATTTCTTTTAACAGCATGTAAGGGAATTGCCTGAGAACACCTTCCTTCACTAATACCACTTAGGATTAGTTTAGTCACCTCTGCTGTCAGTTACCTCTCATAGCTATGTAAAGAATATCACAAATATTGGCAAATAGGAACTGGTGGACAGAGATGTAACCTACTTTTGCCGAAGACACTTTTCAAGGTATGAAAGCCAGATAATAAATACTTTAATTTTTCAAACAATTTAACTGACTTATAATTGTGTCTCTCCCATCATTTCTAATGGAAATTGCACTAATCCCAAGGCACAAGAAAGAATTAATTTTTTCTTCAAACTGATTTATTTTAAAGACTTTTTTTTTCTTTTTTTAGCACTTGGGGAAAAATATATCTCTTTTGAACATACTACTTGAATCTTTTGAAAAATATTTTTGTGTGAAACCGATTAAAGGAAGCAGTAGGGGTAGAGGAGAGGATTCTAAACTGAGCAGTAACAAGGATATAAGAGGCAAATCCAGAACTTAAGGCATTATTAGCCACACCTCCAGTCTGCAGAGTGCTGTGGAAGGATTAGTAAGAAGACTTTCTCTCTCTGGGCAGTTCTGCTGCCACACTACAGCCAGGAGCACAATGGAGCCCTCATGAATGCCCAAGCATTACTCCACACTGTCTGTCCTTCAATTCTGTGTGCACGCCACCCTGTAACAGTGATACTTGGTGAAGAGGCGTAAATGTTAAGCGGGCATTTCCAGAAAAATTCTCCTGGGTGTTTTTTTCAGCATACCTATTTTTACATAACCATTTTGATAAATGTTTCCATAAATAAGATTGGATCATCTTCTTTCTTTTGGGGAAAAAAAGAAAAAAAAAAAGGTAGAAATACATTTTCTAAAAACACTATAAATTCTGATCATAGAATTCTCATGAGTCTATGCTGTATGTACCATGTTGGTAGAAAATTCTTTAGTTAGAGTTGTCCTGTATCCTCCTGAGTGTTCACACTGGATTGTAATACAAATATATTTTTTCCTTTTTTTTTTCTTTTTTCACAGAGTCCCCACTCATTTACTTTTTTACTGTCTTGATTGAAAGCAAATTTTTATTATTTTATGTTTTGCATTAGCAAGTCAATCTGACTCACTTTGCAGCCACATGTTGTGGGAGCTGCACAAGAGGAAAATAGCGAGAAAAAGCTGATAAGAGCAGATGGGAGGGTAGAGTTTTTCCATTCAGTTACAGCTCTGTCTTAGACCAGCCTCAGCCACCTGTGAACCTGCATGCTTAAAGCTATCTTGTTACCTTGTTCCTTTAAACCTTCTGACTCTCATTACTTGAAAGACTTTCCCTTCCATTCTTCAGTGTTTGCCAGGACTTTTAGGAGGAAGGAGTGAGAGGCAGATGAGGAGGACAATGAGGAGGAGGTAGATGAGGAAGCTAGTATTGGTTTCAATGTAGTTTTCAAGTCTGTTCCTTTGTAAAGGCAACAATCTGTTTCACTGCCAGCTCTCCCTCTGGGTGTGTGGAAGGAACGGTTCTACCTGCATTGCCTGCTCCTTTTCCAAAATCCAAATGTCTTTGTTTGCTGAGAAACAAAAAAGATATCTGTTTTTTCGAGCATCATTCACACTGAGGAAAATACACATTCATTTGTGTTAATGGCTTGATACAAATGACTCCAAATTCCAGTATGTATATTTCCTGCCATTGTAAATCTCATCTAAGTGGCTGGTTCATCTTTCCCTTCACATCTTCTGACTTTTTGTCGTTCTTTAATTGCATTAGTTACTTCCCCCCTGCTTTTCACTATTGCTGCTTTGTGTAATTTCTCCGATAGAATGTTTTGAGGTTTGCCAAGCATTATGTAAATATTAAACATCAAATGGTAATTACAAGCTTTTAAACTCTGCTTCTGTAGATAGAGTGGTACTGATATGATGCTGTCAAACCAAGGCTCAAAAACAAAATATTCAAACAAAATAAGAGCAGCCTTTGGTAAGAAAACAATTCCTTGTTTCGAAATGAATGGTAGACTAGGCAATAAGTATCTGTTTAAGTTGATAAAGGCATTACTTTGATGGAGTTGCCGCTGATGCTGATTCCTACCCTTCCTTCTAAAGTATACAAGAATATTTCTGTTGTGTATTCTGGTAATTCGTGCAGGTGTCAATCTTTTTGGTCAACCTCTCTTGTAAGTTTGTGGCTTTGAATAGAATTTCAAACTCCCCATCAAGGTCAGGTCTACAAGGAAGCTGTCGTGTGAATTCGTAGTTCCTTGCAAGCAGAGTAACCTTCATCACTTTGTAACAGCTTCACAACTTCTCAGTGAGCATAAATGAGTGTCTATATGTTTGTTTCTAAAGAAAGCCTCTGAAGAGCACTAAAACTGAACATGTGCTCTAGTGTTAATACCTTTATCTGTATATTTTTAGCAAGCTAACAACAAGAAAGAATTGTCAGCTATGTTGTCTTGCACTCAGGAGGTTCAGGACACTCTGCTCTATACTGAAATATTCTAAGGGTTCAGCTCTTAAGTATTATTTTAAATAGCTGGAACCTGTGTATATTTTAAAATGACAGAAAAAATGTTCTTGGGTGATACTAAATTGGAGTAGCTGTGCATGAATCGGTCAAGTTATTTTCGATTTTAGAAAATAGCAAATGTAAATCTAGCTTTCCTGAAAAAGGTACAAATCTCATTTTGTACTGAAGAAGTTTGCAGTTGTAGCTTTTTTGTCTTGTAACTAAACTCTAAGTCATATTTGATGTGCAGTGCAGATGAAAAAAGTTATTTTTATGACATTTGTGTAAAGTACTTGTAGTACATAGAACTTTGCTACCTGAAAAACACTTTCCATTTGAGAATTTGGTTTAATATATATTGACAAAAACACTGTTCTTGACTACTGTAGGCAAAAATGTAGAATAAGCCTGGGGATCTTGAATAGAATAGGCTTCATGCCGTCCTTGCAGCATATACCCTGCCAACCCATTGTATAGCACTGACTGTGGGACTTACAACAAACAGATTACAAAGCTAGTTTATTCAGCTATTGTATTTTGTCTGAGTCCTTTCTGAACCTGAAGCAGCCATTGCAGCAGGGAGAACTAATTGCTCATTTGCTGCAGTAACCTTTTCAACTGGACAGCATCTCATGTCTGATTTCATGTTGATGTCTCTTTTCTTTAATTACAGTGTGCTGGCAGAGAGAGCCTGGTGGTTTGAAGTGCCATATAGTGCCTGCAATAGGCTTGCTGTGCTCTTCAGAGATTTACTCCAGGAAATAATAACACGAGTGTGTCTTCTCTGCACTTTATTTTTACACTTTGTGTTCTTGCCAAGCTTAAAGCCAGTAGCATGGGAACGTTACTGGAGTATGTGTGTTGAAACTCCTTTAAAAATCTCTTGTGAAAGAAAGCAAGTGCTCAAATTAATTTGGAAAGGAATTGCCTGTTCAGATATTAAAGCAACTAAATATGATCAGAAGTGGTGTGAAGGAGGTAGGTGGAAATAAATTTATTACTTTTCTTTAATGATTCTTCAAACAGCCCATAATGATCATAGTAGTAGTAATTCTTGTTCCTTACGCTAAAGATACTGGGACTATAACGTGGTGGGTTTTTGTTGTTTTGTTTTGTTTGGTTTGTTTTTTTGTTTTGTTTTGTTTTTTTTTTAACGAGCCCTAAATAATCCTTAAGCAATGCAGCAGGACAACTTGTTATTTTTAAATATTTAAATAGCTGCACCAGCATTGATATGACTTTTTATTGTAAAGTCAAAGGATAATAAGAATTGATTCCAAAGAGCTAGCTAGCTAAAAAGGGGAACTAGTAGTCAAAGAAATTCTCCATCATGATAGTGATTTCTTTTGGTTTTAATATTTCTCCATCATAATTTCACTGATGTAATTTAGATTTTAAACATGATATTTGCCAATATGACATTATCATCACAGCTAAATTATTATGAGGGTTTATTCTGTACAGCAACAACCTGATTCTCTGAAGTTGGAATTCCAAGAAACGTGTTTTAATTCTCAAAACTGAAAATTAAAGGAATATTCAATGATTAAGTAAATAAGTATTATTGTTTGTTTGTTTTGATTTTAATGAAACTGTGACAGAAACAAATTCTGTCCTTCCATTCATTGGTGGTACATCCAAAGAAAGTTTACTTTTTCCTCTCTGTAATTCAAGAGGGCTTTGGTCACTAGGCATTAAGTACTCTTTCAGTCTATCCACGATGTCCGTTAAAGCACATGATTTTCCTGCTTAAGTGGAACTCAACCAAAACTTTTAGTTTTGAAAGACAATTTAGCCAGTTAGAATCTGAGTACACAGTACCTGATTAAACGTAACAGAAATTATTTTTGCCCACCCTCGGCCCAGCCTCCAATCTTTCCCACTGCAACTGCATGCCTGTAATTAAATATCAGCATGATGGCTTTCAAACACACTCCAGCAGCTGATCATCTGCACCACTGCACTAGAGTCTGTTTTGTTAAATGTGAGGTCTTAACAGTGACTGGGTATAGGATCTGCATTGTTCTGCATTGTTATCTTAATCCTATTCGAATACCTTTCAGACAGTTTAAAACCTGTAAGCAAATTATGAAAGCTATCAAATATATTTCTACATTTCATTAAAATGAAAGAGCTTTGTTATTAAGCTATCTGTTTTTACTTCCTTAGGAGACTGAAGGTCAAAAACTGACTGAAGGAAGAAAAACTGAAATGCATCCATGTCTTGAAATTTGTGTAGAAATGGATGAAGCATGTAGTGTATTTATTTTGTTTCCTTTCCTGAGGTTTGCTGTCAGTATCCTTGTGCACCATCTTAACAATCTGTGGATTTTTTTTTTTTTTATTGCTAAGCTTACCTAGGTGCAAGAAGTTTATGTGAATCCATTGAAATGAACACAATGTCCTATCTTGTGATGTGTTTACTTGAGATTGAAGTATATGATTTTCTCTCTGTTTTGCACATTTATCATTTATATCTTTACCTAAATGCTAAATTTAGTGCAGTATTTGTGTTTCAGCAAACAAAACACAGACTGAAGAAAATCAAACATCAAGGAATAGTTATTTTAAGCCTGCCATAACATTTATGTTTTGTACTTATTCAGTGTTCTGTCTTCAAGTACTGAGAGGAAACATGACAGAGAAAAGGCTTTCTATTGTTTACTTTTGACATGTACAGCAAGAACAAAGAGAGTAATCAAAGATTACTCCATGAGATCCATCCGTCTGTCACAATGTTTCATAGCATACAACTGTGAATGCAAAATTGAGCATGAAAATTTAAAATAATTTTTTTTTTTTCCCTTTAGGTGAATAAACCCAGCGGTACAACACTTGATCTATAACCAAGCTTCATGTAATGCAGCCCTAAGGACCGTCATTTGTACTGACACTGAGATTCAAACTAAAAGTCTGAAAGTGTTCATATTAAGAGATTCTGTCTAGTTGCAATTATAACAAAAAAAAACTATAGGAAGCTGTGTTCATTTATTTTACTCTTGAAAAAATAACAACAGGTTGGGCCAGCAGAGAAGAGGGTTTGATAATAGTCTTGAACAGATGTAAGTAGATCCTCCTGCCTAGAAAGTACGTGGGAAAGCACTGGAGGAAAGGGAAAAACAAGACAACGGTCCAACACTAAAAAAGTATCCATATACAACAATAATTGTTGCATAGCTGCAATATATAATGTTCTATTTCTAAATGAAAGAAACATTAACAAAATGCCATCTGTGAACTGCTAAGGAAGGAAGAAAAAAGAGCTGAGAATTTCTGACATAAAAATAATACGACTAAAAATATTCCCTAAGGATGAGGTTCCTTATTACTAGAAATTAGGTTTCGCAGACGTCAGTTTATCGGCAAGAGTTGCTCCTCTTTGGTTTTGGTCTTTTCTTTTCTTTTCTTTTCTTTTCTTTTCTTTTCTTTTCTTTTCTTTTCTTTTCTTTTCTTTTCTTTTCTTTTCTTTTCTTTTCTTTTCTTTTCTTTTCTTTTCTTTTCTTTTCTTTTCTTTTCTTTTCTTTTCTTTTCTTTTCTTTTCTTTTCTTTTCTTTTCTTTCCTTTCCTTTCCTTTCCTTTCCTTTCCTTTCCTTTCCTTTCCTTTTTCTTTTTCCATTTGCAGAAATGTATTAACTGCTTTGGCAAGACAAATTGGAATAATGAAGACAGAAATATCAACTGCTCGAGTCTGAAAACTACCCCCAGTTTTGAACCCATAATTAATTATAGCCATACATGGCAGCAGATAGTTTGATAAGAGCTAGATGTGATTTAGCCCAAGGAACAGTCTTTTGCAGCATGACAGCAAGGTAACTCACATTTGCCACTACCTTTGAAAACAGTATTAATAAAATTTCATCTCCATAAAAGTGTTTCTATGCATTAAGAAAAGAATCCAAGAGAAATAGAATTATTTTGTTCTTATCTATGTTTTTGTCCTGTGTATTAATTCTTATAGGATATGATCCGTTGTGACAGATCTAAGTAGAGCAGCTTAAAAAGTTACTGGCATTACATAGAAGGGTATATTACAACACTCCTGTTCCACACTACTAGTCCTCCAACAGACACTGAAGTTCAGAAAACATGATGACACACCTCAGCAGGTTCATGCACGTTCTGATTGGCTGGAAAACTGCCTGGAAGAAAAGGACCTGGGAAAAAAGGCAGGTCTGCCTGGCAGAAAAGGAGCTGCTGGACAGACATCTGAACATGAGTCAGCAGTCTGCCCAGGTGGGCATGAAAGCATCCTGGCCTGTATCAAAAATAGGATGTCCAGCAGGAGTAGGTAAGAGATTGTGCCCCTGGACTTGGCACTGGTGGGGCCACAGCTTGAGTACTGGGTTCAGTTTAGGGCACCACAGTATAAGAAAGACATTGTGGTGCTGGAGCGGGTCCACAGAAGGGCAACAAAGCTGGTGAGGGGTCTGGGGAACATGTCTTATGAGAAGCAGCTGAGGGAACAGGGGTTGTTTAGTCTGGAGAAGAGGAGGCTGAGGGCAGACCTTGTTTTCCTCTGAAGCTATCTGAAAGGAGTTTGTGGTTTGAGCTATGCAGAAAAAAAGGAAAAGAGAGAGAGAGACACAGAAATTACCAGGTTCAAATCTGTTAAATAATACATTAAATAAGCCTCAGAAAGAATGATGAGGGAGCTCAAGCAAGCTACCCCAAGCATTATATCTGCAGATTTCACTTACAGCAGGGTATGAGTTCCAAGCAGAATGCTGATTCCAAGAAGTTTCAGGCTACCCTTAAGCTTCTGTGAACACTGTGTTGTTGTCAGCCTTAATCTTCACAAATCATGATTCCTCCTTAAAACACTCTCAAAAGTGAAAAAAATAATGTGAGTACAAAAATCAGTATTGCAAAATTTTTATTTGGTTTGTAAATCTTGACCCTCCATGGTACAGGGAGTTTGCATACATTCTCATCTGGCTGAAACCTTGAGAGTATTAAAAAAAAAAAAAAAAAAGGAGCAAAAAAAGCAGAGTTGTCATGTAGTCAATGATTTCTTGGAACTACAGTTTAAGGTAAAGTGTCAGATAACATAAATATCTCAATAAAGCCATGCAAATTGACAGTAAAAGTTCTGCCAACATGGCATCTGCAAAGTGGACTGTGTTGACAAAAAGTACTCTAAAGAATGCAGCTTCAAGAACAAGACTCAGGCTCGTGAGTATGTGGGCTGTGAAACTAAGGAGAGATTTGAGACAGTGTGAAGGAGTATAAGGTGTGAAAATAAAGAAATATCGTAGTTTGAAGAAGGCAGGAGAAAGATTAAAAGTCGTACGAGAAGCAGGAGAGATTAGTTATCTTTGCACAGACAACTGATGATAAAGAAACTGTTCTGATGGATAGAACAGGCAGAAATCCAGCAGTTTTCTACCATTGGCTAATCTACAGTCAAAGAGCCAAATCAAAATTTGCTATGTTGAATTAACATGGCAGTTGGAAATGGGAATACCTAACCTTAACTTTAATGGGTATGGCAATGCACAAGAGTTTCAAAAATTATAAGACAGAAAGAATAAAATAAAGATATTTTTAACATTTCTTGTGATTTTTTAGACCCAGCCATGACTTCTTAGTGGATTCATTTGTGACTTCTAAACACAGGAGATGCACAATGAGTTATATTATTTCACTACAGTTTGTGGAGGACAATGGTTAATAACACTAGTTAAGAAAACAAGCTTCAACTTTTCATATTTTTAATTTACTTTAAGGTTAATACAATTCTTTTAATAGGAAAGCTGTAGGAAGAGGTTTTCACAAGCATGAAGTGGATACTACTTTCTTAAAAAATAAAGTAACAGATTCTCTTTTCCAGAAAGTCATTTTAATTTCCTTTGCGGTATGATTCACATTGCACTCTTTGGCTTTCATAACATGCAACAACGTCAGATTATGTCTCATCATATAAAATCAGAAGACTTGTTGTAATCTGACATGTCAACACTCACGAGTTGTGTTGCCTGGACAAATCAGTTTTTTGTAAAGCTTTTTTAAATCAACAACTACAAAAAAATGAAACAACCAAACAAAAAAACAAAAAAAAAAAACCAACAACAAAAAACCACACCCAAAATCAAAAGTAATATCAAGTAATTCATTATCATCACAATCACTGTCACTATCATCACAAAAGGTCTTTAGAAATCAGGCTGTACTGGAGCTGTGTGGTGCTGCCCTCGAAACATCAATGGGTATGGATGGTAGCAAGAGTAGGAGTGTACATTCCATTTTGTCTTTGTGTGGCTCACACTTAAACCTAACCATATGATAATCCAAGCTGCATATTTCATAATGAACTTTCCAGGGTTCTTAGACTCATGTTCCCAGATCTTCAGAAATTACATCAGTGAAATATATGTCCATAATTTAGATGAAGAATCATTGCAGACAGAACTACAGTTCATCTACACTAAGTTTCACTGTATGAATATTAAAGTGTAAAATATAAAGAGAATGCAGAAGTGGTCCCTTCATGTGTGTGTTCTCACAAGAATTTTTTCATCTGGCCACTTAAAAGGGACTCATTTATCCATCCACACTGCAAAGTACATATAAAAGAAAAAAAAAATCCTTTTTGAGTACAATAAAGTCAGAGCTTTACTCCTACAGTTTCAATCACATAATTTAAAAATTATTACAGATTATACACTCAATCTTGCAAAATTTCAGTCTCTCATTGTAAACAGCCTGGAAAGTAATTCTCTGTTTTCAATAATGCCTTAAAATTATAAAGCCAGTATGTTGATCTTGTCTTTTAGCAAAAATAATAATTACTGTTACATCTGTAATAAAAATATAATAAAATTGTATAAAATGTATATCATTTGTTGAGTCAGAATTATGATAAAAGCCTGGAATAAGTAACTATTGAGATAACACTTGGTTCTTTTTTGTTTAAATATTTTAGATAATGTTAGTACAGGCATTTTAAACTCAGAGCTTTGACTTATATGGTTACCAGGCGGTCTGCTAGCTTTTGTTTTGACCTTGGCCAAGGTCTACCCAGTCTTCATGTTATTCATCCAAGTACACCTTCTACCTGTTGCCAAGGAGCACATGGATAGAAGAAGGAAGATAAGCTGCGAAAGGATGATAAAACTCCTTAGTTCTGTGTAAGCACTCACAAGCCTTAGAAATAATATACAGATGCAGCCAGAGAGAGTGGCTGATATTCATTCCTCACTGCTCTCTCCATCTGCTGAAGAAGCTACAGATACAAAAGTGTGTTTTTCTCTGGCTCTGTCTTTTATATGAAGTTACAAAAGGAAAGATGTCAAGGAGGAATAGAGTTATTGCCGATCTATTGGGTCTTGAAAAAATTCATGAACTGAAATGTTTTTTTGGGGGCTCTTTATCTTAGTAATAATCATATTCTTCCTGTTAGGAGACACAAAATAAGCCTGGCAATCTGTCTGGATTTATTTCTTTATTTAATTCAAATAATTTTTTTCTTCATTAATATCCTAGAGATGATTTTGCTGTGAAATGGTTTCATCTATTCAAGAATACACAACTGACCTCTTTTTCTTTCCATAACTGGGTACACATAATCTGGTAATGGAGCCCACACAATCTGTAGGATAAGGTTGTATTCCCCCACTCACCACTTCCTTCACTCCTCTCAGTAGAAGGCTGGATTGATTAATCCAAATGTATCTATCTGTGTTCATACTGGATTTTGTATTTCAGTGCTTCGGTTACACTCTACATGTCCAGCTGATAATGTTTGTTAATTAATATATTTTTGGCAAGATGCGAACCTGTAGCTTGGTACAACTGGAAGCAAACTTTCAATATTTTAGGATGATAAGATCTGCTTTAGCATAACTGATTGCAACAATTAGGGGAATATTATTGCATTACAGCTAAATTCTGATTTGATGATGTGGCCTAGAGCAGACAATAAACTCTCTGCTCCAGTGTAAAAACATTAATCATTCTCTAATAAAACCACGAAATGTCAACATGTACATGTCTAATTGCAATAATGACCTCAAATTTGGGCATTTCTTTTGCATTAATCCTGCTAGCTTGGGTAAAACTATCTAATAGGAGAGTAGAACTCTGACATGAATGAGTCTAATTGTAATAATCACTCCAATCATGGGTATTTTCTTAACTTAATCCTACTAGCCTTCATTAAACCGTCTGCCAGGAGCGAAATATTTACTTAAGAAGACAGTGCTGTTCAACTAACTTCAATAAAGTCTTGATTCCATAGCTTAGGTTTTGAAAATGAGAACAAAAGCCAAGAACAAAATGTAAGAACAAACTATAATGAGTCTTACTTCAATTTTATTTTTTTTCTTCTGTGACTGTCAAATAAATCTTCTTACGGAAGTTCAAGTCTCTGATTACCTTTATTGCAATTAGCTGCTTTTTCAGTATTAGTATTGATTATTTATTTATTTGCTGTTGCGCTGTGCTGTTCAGTCCGATTTTAACTGCAGCGTTCACATCGGGCCTGTGACAACTTGCAAATTATTTCACTGATATTTCATAAAATGTTAGGCTTTATTATTTTCTGCAGGAAGGCAAGATGACTTCTCATTATCCATGTAAGCTTGTTTTCTTTTTTAAAACAACAATTGCTTTCCAGATATAAAGACAACTGTTAGTGTGCCTTTATGCATACTGAAGGTAAATCCCAGCAGCCTGCTCCCAACTGTAATTACATTGAGTTCCTTTAATCCTGGTAGTCCTATGAACTTCAGTGCAGTACAGCAGTAATGAATTTAGCCCATCAATGCTATATCTTTTTTAACATCTGTTGTGTCAATATGTAAAAAGCAAATACTCTTTTTCTTGTGATAAAAACAAAGGCCTCTGCTACTAAATGTGAAAGGACCATGGCCACAGTTTTATAGGCAGTAGATTACTTATATTCATGAACAAAAGTCATAAAAGGAAAGAGTACAATACAAAATTTTCTGAAAATTTGTTGGGACTTTAGTAGGGAGAGTTTTGACCCTTGACCAGCACAGTATAAAAACAATAAGTAAGTTTTGGAGTGATGAAAAACAATATGCAAAGAGGGCTTTTCAGGTATGCATCTCCTCTCTTGCCACTTAAAGCTTAACCCTGTTTGCTTCCCACCTGTGACATTAATCACATTTTTCCTTGACTGCCCTACTTATGCCCATGTGGACACCTCAGCTGCTTTGAAACCTTTGTTGTGCCTGGTGCTTTCTAGTAACTGTCCCAGGAAGTAGCATTCAGTGCCTCTAAATTTAAACTTCTACAGTACAGACATAGCCAAATCTGTTGTCCAGACCCCTCTAAAAAGCATCAGACAGAAACAGGCCTTTGCGGGTACTCATTTCAGTTATTTCAAACATCTCCACTACAGTAAGATTAAGGAAGTCTTGGAAATCCCTCTCTTGCTTCACTGATCACATAAAAAGTATGGCTAACTACTTCACCTACAGGTGCCTACAAAGTATTAAATGAGATTACTTCCCCTGCATCTCACTGAAAAATTTATATTCAGAGCTCAAGCATGGATTTTCTAAGATTACTGTTCCAGTTCAGACACAGGGACTTTCTATAATGTCCTACGTGCAAGTGGAAAGTAACAATGCCTAGAGTTCTCTGTAATGTCAACATCAAAGCCAGTCATAGGAAGAAAAATCTTGTAAACAAACTTTTCTACCAATCCAACCAACTTATGTTGCCCAAACAGAGAAATTATTCACAGGCCATACATTTGTAGTGGGCTGCTGTTTTTTAGACTTCCTGTTTCTGGCTTTGTCTCTATCAACAGCTGTATTCTTGCCTTTCTTTGCAAAACAAAGAGTAAAAAAGTTATCTGCTTCCATCATCATTGTGTCACAGCTAGACCTATATGGTCTTTGACAGTGAACTGCAATTTATTGTTCATCCTAGTAAATCTGCAGGGGTTAGGAGAAAAAAACACAGACCATGCCCTCACCAACTAACTTTGTGACGTACCTGCCGGGGCCATAGCATGATCACTGGCACAGGAGAACCCACCAGCATCTCTGACAACATAAGAAGTGATGTGATGTCTGTAATGGGAAATGCATCTAATGTAAAATGAGTCAAGAAGTCTTCAGGATTAATTGTTTGAGGCAGTTAGGAGGATTGATGGAATATGATTGACTGTTTTCTCACTCTTGGCTAAAGTAACACTTAATGTGAACCTCAATAAAGCACTGCACTTGCCACTTACGTATAAAATTTCTAGCATTAGCTAGAATGAAAGAGATGCTGTAGAGTGTGCTTGGAAATGTAAAATGAGTGTGAAGCCACTGTGAATTAACTACAGAAGTTGTGACTGAAAGAGGTCAGGCTCCAAAATAGAACTTTTATTAATGTTACTGATACATTAGAAAGATCTATTACTTTCTGAGGACTAGACTTTGGGAGCTTTGCAACAGCTACATACATATTTTAAAGCATCCACATAATCACTAAGTGAAATGTGTGAGCAACCAGATGTATGTGCCATAGGCAGCTTATTCTCACTCTTTATATTCTCGTCATCTAGCTTACATGTAACTGTGTGTCATACTTTAGTTTCAGAAAAAAAACCTTAGATTTAATATTGGCATGGGGTAAAAAGGGGGATATAAAACTTAATCCTTACAAGTCACCAATTTTCAGCTCATTTGATGGCAAAGGCCCTTTCATCACTGTTGTTAACTGACATGCCAATCAGTCTTACAAGTCTAATTGCAGTAATGACTAAAGGATTTCGTGAGGGACTTCTTAAACTTCACCAGTAGGGTTAACAGGGCCATGACTCTTTTGACTCAAAGTGACACTAAAATATGCATGCAGAAGTCCCATTAATATCAACAGGAGTTCTGCTTGCTTCTGTGTCAGTAATAATTTGGGCTTTTCTTTTTAGTATTACCTCAAGATTGTATTAATCAAAGACAGTGGTTTCCAACAAGCCATATTCTTGTGGAGTTTTGTTACAGTGATAGATCTATGACATGAAGTTGACCAAAAACTTGGATAGCTGTTTACAGTTTTTCCACCTTTAGAGCCAAGTCATCTTTAGACTTAAGTCAGTATATTTACAATCATAATCCATTTTCCAATAGGCCCTTTTTAGAACATGACCTCCCATTCATTATTGGTTTTCAAGTTTGTTGTGGTTTGTGTAAGTGGAAATTAGTATTACACATAATGCCTATAAATTTATTTAAATCTATAATATACAGTGAACAGCATTGGCCTGAAACCAAGATTACAGTTCCTGATTTGAGAAATACAGCTCATCAGAAGATAGGAACATATTTCTTAACACTGGACTTCTCTAAGAAAAAGGAATCACATCATCTCTATGATATCTTCGTGCACCATCCTATAACTGCCATATTTTAGTACAGCATATCAAATGAACCCCCACAAGATGATGTTATAATCTAGGGAATGGTTCCAAGAAGATTTAAATTATCTTCTGGAAAGGAAGGTAACCCTGTGGAAAACACAGGGTTCTATGATAAAGTCATGAAGGTATTAAAACCTGTGATGTGGTCAAACAGATAAAAATTGTATATTCACCTTCATCTTTGTCCTCAGTCCTTAATATCTTCTAATTAACTCTGTTTTTCACAGTTCAGCTTACTGAGATACTCAATTAGATCAAGCTGGTTCCTATTCAATTTTTTTTTCCTATTAATAGAAGTTTTCATTCTTTTCACTCATTTTCTGCAGGACGGCAACAAATAAAAAAGATACACTACACAAAAAAGAATTCGAACTATTTCTAGAAAAAATGTAGTTTCCTACCTAGGCTGGTTTTTTTCCCCCTAATTCTTACAAGTGTTAAAAGTCTCAAAAGAACAATTATTTTAATTTAAAAGAGAGTATTTGCTTTATTGTAGGAAGATTAAGTTCCTTACAATTTTCTAGTACTTTATTGAAGAAGTCAATGAAGTAAAAAAAGTGGAAAAAGTGTGCAAGGATCACACTATAACTCCCATCTCCATTTAATAGATCAAATAATTTTATTATACATACAGCATAAAGAAAAAACCAAATACAAAATTTCCTCACATATCACCCAAATAAGCATCAGCTGCACACAAACAGAAGAAGTCCCAGTTATACTTTTTTTGTGTGTGCGTGTGTGAATTCAGAAAGTTATTTGATAAAATGCTGAATGTAATCTGACACGATTCTAATCTACTCTAATCTGGTATGTGTAACATTGGCTTGTCATTTGTAGTTGATACTGTACCAGATAACTGTTTACAACCACATTGATGTTTTCTACTGAGTGTATGTGCTCTGTGTTTAGGAAAAATAAATCCAGAACAGAAGGTGTCTCCTGAGCATCCCTTTTTTATACATTTTATAAGAGCTAGAAAAACCCATGAAGCCTGTGAAAACGTTAAATCCAATGAAAAGAACAATCTGCTCATTCTGGATCTTCATGAAACAGCCTTTGAAGGACTGCTTCACAATTCCACCGAGATTTTGTGCTCAAGCCACAGAGAAACTCAGAATCTCTGTAAATGAAATAGGCAGTAGCCCTTTCTGGTAACAGTCTTCACACAGAACCTTTCCAGGAAGTATAAAAACAAGGCTGCTTATTTTAACCCCCAAAACAGTCAAATATGTTGATCCTAAATCAACAAATTTCATCTAAGTCATGTCTTTACATGGGACTTCACAACAGAATGCATGTGAACTTTTGTAGTAGTCTCCAGTATACTGCCTTGAATAGGTAATATACAAAGAGTACAAATTCATAGAATCATAGAATCCTTTAGGTTGAAAGAGACCTTTAAGATCATCAAGTCCAAACATCAAGCCAACACTACCAAGTCCTCTGCAAAAACAGAATCAGAATCTGTCAGGGTTGGAAGGGACCACAAGGATCACCCAGTTCCAACCCCTCTGCCATAAGCAGAGACACCTCCAACTAGATCAGGCTGCCCAGAGCCTCATCCAGCCTGGCCTTAAAGAATCCCAGGGATGGGGCCTCAACATCTCAACAAAAAAAGCATACATCTCATGCCTAGATTATTTCTTATTCTCCAACAATTTGCAGCCTAGGGACTTCCTGGATAAGAGAAACATAAAAAATAATAAATAATTATATCAAGTAATATTTGTTATTAATTATTCACTATGTGATACATATATATAAGCAGTCTTTCTCTCATGCACACACAAACCCATGAAGGTTAAATATTTTGCAATGTTTAAATGTGTTCTCTGAGAAAAAAATGAGTAAAAGAGAACAGGAAGAGTCACAGGAGGTTTTTTCTTTATTGTATTTATAGTATTTTGCTAAGTTTGAACTTGACAAGGCAGTTATACACCTCTGTTATAATCTTTGCTATTTACAGACAATATCTAGTCTTACTTCCTTTAACATGTGAGGAATCCAATAACAGGATGTAGCCTCATTTAGCCAACATCCTGTCCAAAAGGTATCTCCTGGACTTTTGCTTTCAGGGGCATGTCTCTGTCACTGTTTAAGATTTCTTCATCTTTCATCTTGTCTTCAAGACCAGCAGAAAAATGCAGCTCCACCACATCGGGCTGTCCTCATTAATTTGTTTTATCAGTATCCAGGGGAACCTTTTGGACCTTGTGATTCTGATTTAGTTCACAAAACTGATGTTTCAGCTACCTGACTACAGAAAAGGAGTTTTATACAACTATCTTAAGAGATTGTTGTAACCTGTGCATGATCTCCAAAGATGTTAGTTGACACCTAACAGTACTGTTTCTTGATTACATAGCATGACTGAAACTACCTTCAGCAAGGGATGAACAAAAAGTTCTGCCTTTACAGAAAGAGAAATCTCTAATTTGCCCCTGATTTTGAGTATTTGTGAGCCAATAACTGAACAGGAAATACATATGGAAGCAAAGGAGGTTGGTTTTTTTTAATAATTGTTGTTTGGTTTAACAAGATAAATACTTCATGGCTGAAAATGTTGAGGCAGTGAAGAGAAGTTACTGTCAGTAGAAGTATGGGGATTACTGCTTCATAAATTTGTTCTCTAGAGGATTTAATCATAACCTGAGGTGAGCAGTTCTTGTCTGAGTTGTGCATCTGGAGGTAATCCTGTGAAGAGTCTAGTTTCCTGTAGATCTTACATAGTAACATGAGCAAGATGATTCTGACTATTTCTGTCTAGCAGACTGCACTGGTTCAGTAGGTTTCTCAGGTATAGCATTTCATTAGATCTGTCCAATGGAGAAAGCGACAAGAAATGACTAAAAGAAATACAGTGGTATGGTGACTGCTCAAGTGTAGTGGACCTTTGGGCTTATGTGATGTTGGTGAACAGTTTGAAGCCAAACTAGCAGCCTGTTATGAGTGCTACACTTTGGGGTTAAAATGGTCAAGGAAAGCATTCAATAATTTTATCAACAACACAGCCAGGGGGATGAAATGCACCAGCAAATTTGAAGGACACCAAGTTTGGTGCAGGGACAGTAGCTGCTACATTGCAGAGCAGGCCTGCCACACATAGGGACCCAAACGGGCAGGAAAAATGAGCCAGTAGGAAACTTACAGAGTACCACATGGACAAGTGAAAAGATGAGGTAGATCAATGCCACATACTGCTACAGTCAGGCTGGCTGGCTACCCATTAGCATTGTCAAAAAGGCCCTGGAATCCTGCCAGATGATCTGAACAAGTTCAGCAGAGGTGCCATCTCAGGTGCAAGTATGTGAGTCTGGAATATTTCCATTTATTTTAGTAGTTATTCTAGATTACTTCAGCGAAGTTATTACAGATTTACACCAGTATAAGTGAGATCAAAAGTGACCAGTACTGTGCTTATGGTGGAATACAATGAGAGCTTGCAGGCACTCATTCTGCTGGGGGATTTCCAACATCTGCTGGGGAATTAACACAGTGAGCTGTAGGACATACAGGAGACTCTTGGAGTGACTCAGTGATACATTCTTAAACCAGGAAATAGACAGCCCCACATGAAGGGATACAATTGTGGACCTGATGGTCACCAATACAAGTGAGCTCAACAGGTGTGTCAAGATTGGAGGCAGCTTGGGCTGCAGTGATCATGCACTGGTGGAGTTCAGAGTCCCTTAGGACCATGAATCAGGCAAGGAGGATAGTCAGGACCCTGAATTTCAGGAAAGCTAACTTCCATCTCTTCAAAAAGTTAATCAGTAGGACCCCCTGGGAAATGGTCCTCACAGACAAGGAAGCAGAACAGAGCTGGCAGATTTTTAAGAAGGCTTTCCATAGAATACAAAAGCTCTCAATCCCCAGGTGCAAGAAGTCAAGCAAAGGGAAGAGACTCGTAGCTGAGTTGAGACCTACTGGCCAAACTAAAAGGGAAGAAGGGACTGCACAGACAGTTCAAGCAGGGACAGGTATCTTGAGAAGAAGACAGGGACACTACTTGGTTGCTTGTGTTATTCCTGAGCTGGTTGTTCCCGAAGGCCAAGGCACAGCTGGATCTGAACTTGACAAGGGATGTAAAGAATAGCCAGAAGGCCTTCTACGGGTGTGTCAACCAGAAAAGGAAGGTTAAAGAAAGCACGCCCCCACAATAAGCAGGAATAGCAAGCTGGTAACAACAGATAAGAAGAAGGCTGAGGTTTTCACTGACCATAACCAGGTGGCTAGACAATGGTAGTGCAGTGGATGTGTTTAATCTTGAGTTCAGTAAAGCCTTTGACACCATCTCCCACAGAATCTTTGCAGATAAACTGAGAAAGCATGGTCTGGATGATCAGGCAGTGACCATTCATTCATGGTTAATCAGTGACCTGGATGAGGGAACAGAGTGCACTTTCAGCAAGTTTACTGATGGTACAAAACTGGGAGGAGGGGCTGACACACCAGAAAGCTGAGCTACCGTTCAACAAGACCTGGATAGGCTGCAGAGTTGGGCAGGGACAAATCTAATGAAATACAACAAGAACAAGTGTAGAGTCTTGCATCTGGGAAAGAACAAACCCATGTACCAGTACAGACTGGGGACTGACCTATTAGGGAGTAGCACAGGGGAAAGGGACTGGGGTGTCCTGGTGGGCATCAGGGTGACCATCAGCCAGCAATGCGCCCTCATGGCCAAGAAGCCAAATGGCATCCTGGGGTATGTTGGAAGGGCTGTGGTTAGTAGGTTAACAGAGATTCTCCTGCCCCTCTACTCTGCCTTGGTGAGACCATATCTAGAATATTGTGTTCAGTTCTGGGCCCCTCAGTTCAAGAAAGACAGGGAACTGCTTAAGTCTAGCACACAGCCACAAAGAATCACTAGGGACAAATTTGAAAAGTCATGGCAGTCAGATGAAGTCTCTGGTGACTGGAAGAGGGGAAACATGACACCCATTTTTAAGAAGGGTAGAAAGGAGGACTTTGGGAACTACCAACCTGTCAGCTTCACCTCTGTGCCTGGGAAGATCATGGAACAGATCCTCCTCCTAGGAGTTATATTAAGGTACATTGAAGGTCAGGGAGGTGATTCAAGATAGTCATAGTAACTTTACTAAGGAAAGGTTTCGCCTGAACAGGCTAGTGGCTTTCTACAGCAGAGTGACTACCTCAGTAGACAAGAAAAGAACAATGAACCTAACCTATCTAGACTTCTGCAAGGCCTCTCACAGGGTCCCCCACAACATCCTTCTCTCTAAGTGGGAAAGATACAGATTTTATGGGTGGACTGTGCAACGATAAGGAATTGATTGGATGGTCTCATCCAGAGGGTACTGGTCAGTGGCTCAATGTCCAGATGGAGATGGGTGACAAGTGGTGTCCCTCAGGGCTCTGTGCTGTGACCAGTACTGCTTAATACTTCATCAGTGATACAGACAATGGGATCAAGTGCGCCCTCAGCAAGTTTGCAGATGACACCAAGCTGAGTGGTGTGATCAAGATGCCAGAAGGATGGGATGTCATACAGAGGGACCTGGAGAATCTCGGGAAAAGGGCCCATGTAAACCTCATGAGGTTCAACAAGGCCAAGTGCAGGGTCCTGCACTTGTGTAGGCTATCAATACAAAGTTGGGGGGAGGGGGGAAATGTGTTTAAAGAGCAGCTCTGCAGAAAAGGACTTAGAGGTACTGGTGGACAACAAGCTGGACACAAGCCAGTTATGTGCACTCACAGCCCAGAGGGCAAATCACATACTGTGCTGCACCAAAAGTGTGGCCAGCAGACAGGAGAGGTGATTCTTCCCCTCTACCCTGCTCTGAGACCTCACCTAGAATACTGTACCCAGCTCTGGAGCCCTCAACACAGGAGGGACACATACCTGTTGGAGCAGGTCCACAGGAGGGCCACAAAAATGATCAGAGGCCTGGAGCACCTCTCCTGTGAGGACAGGCTGAGACAGCTGGGGTTGTTCAGCCTGGAGAAGAGGAGGCTCCAGGAAGACCTTATGGCAGCCTGAAAGGGGGCTGCAGGAAAGCGGGGGGAGGACTGCTTACAAAGGCGTGTAGCAATAGGATGAGGGGCAATGGTTTTAAACTGGAGCAGTGTAGATTTAGATGAGACATTAGGAGAAAGTTCTTTACTATGAACGTGGTGAAACACTAGCACAGGCTGCCCAGAAAGCTAGTGGGGGCCACACCCCTGGAGACATTCAAGGTCAGGCTTGATGGTGCTCTGAGCAACCTCATCTAGTTGGGAATGTCCCTGTTTACTGCATGGATGTTGGACTAGATGAACTTTAAAGGTGCCTTTCAACCCAAAGCATTCTAGAATTCTAGGCTTGATTACTGTATTTTAAGATTCCTTTTACATACATGTAGCAGCTTTGTCAGTTCAGACCTTAACCATCACACACACACACAAACCGTTGCAAACATAATCTTAACCACCAAGAAACCAGTGTTCAAATAGTTTAGTCATGCTGTATTAGAACACTTAATGCAAATAACATTCTAATTCTACAAGTCTGCAGAAGGTTATTTTGGAAATTGTGGTCTGTTTGCTCCCCAGCAGACTAGGACCCAAAATACTCAAACATTCAAGTCCCTAAAAGTGCATAACATTCAAAAGTGCTCTGCTTCACTTTCATTTGTACAATAATTATCATAATTACAAGTGCAATTAACCTTAACTTCACCCTGTGCTGCTATTGCTGTCTCGATTATTCTTTAATTGCTTGCTTCTTATTTAGATCATCATCCATGAGGATAAGGAAAAAAAGTAGGCTGAATAGGAAAACAAAGAATACACCATTATAATATTTTGTTATAAATATGTAATTAATTGTGTATTAGGGAAGAAGAAGTGAAGTCACTGTTTCATGGCTCTGCCAAAACCTACACTGCAAAAAAAGAAACATACATATAAGCCACAAAGGGTGAATCTTTTCCATTTTCTGTTACTAAGGTTATTTAAAAAAAGAAAACAAAACAAAAAAAAACCAACAAAACAAAACATTCAAACTGATTGTCTTTGATGCCTACCCAGATCTCTGCAGATCTGTAAGCGCTAGTGGTTTGCCATCTTATAGGTAAGGGCTATCTATTTCTTACAGCCTCCTGTGTGCAGTTTCATTTTGGTTTTGCTCACTAGTCAAGTCTTTATATAGACTTCCTTGCACAGCTGACAGAATTGTTCATATTGCCTTCTATAAAAATGTAGATCTTTAAATCTTTGTTTTGCAATTACACTGTTTCATTCACAAGGGTGAACTGAGTGCTAACTGACTTGGACTTGTCCTGTCCCCAGGCTATTGTGACTTTACATTTCCCATCCATGTGTGATTAATCATATTAAAATTTTCCAAGAAGTAACTTTGATCCCATGTCAAATAGACAAATGATATCTTTATAAAAATACTGGGCCTGCAAAAGGGAAAGTATTTCCTTTTTTTTTTTTTTTTTTTGTAAGCAGCCTATTCTCTATCACATATTAACCAAGATTTACACTTAGCTTAGAAAGCAGACAGTATTTTTCAGAGGCTTAACACAACTAGCGGACACAGAACTCCAGTCTTTCTGAACTGATGCAGCCTCAAAGGAAAATAAAGTTAAAAGACAGCCAATTTCTCTACACATTACAATATTTTCTGAGATCATCACAGCTGGGGCAACTGCTAACAAAGGTCTGCCAGTGGTTGGCATTACAATATGCTGCCTTCTCAGTCTTTATGCCAAAAGTGGTTTGTAATGCAGAAAGGGACCAGCTTCTATAAGCAAGACAATGTTCAGTTTAAAGCACTTGTTAAAAATCTCGCTGAGAGACGTTATGTTTCTTGCATATTAAATCTCCTTGGAATCTACCATCTCCATGTCAGTATACTCCAACAGATAGGTATTTTCAAATTGTAGAAACAGTGACCTGAAATTTTTAAAAAGTTTCTCACTTTTTTTCATTTAATACATGGTAGAAACTTAAAAATAAAATTATATACAACACAGTGAGAGCAGGAAGGGAATTCTGTGAATTCCATTTCATATTTTACTGATATCTTGAATATAATTTTTTTTTCCTGAAGGCTTTTTTGTTGGTTTTTTGTTGTTGTTTTCTTTTTTTTTTTCAGTGCTGTTTCTGAATATGAACCCAACTTGTTTTAGGCACTGATATGCATCTTACTCTGTATTGTGATATCCTGTGCCTTGTCACACTGGAGAAGCCTGCAGCTGTCTAAAGCTTAATTATGCATAAATGCAAAGCCGAGATGCTTGGCCAATAGTGCCTCAGCAGAGTATAGTTTGTCTCTTGTTTTCGTTTGAATTACAATTGGGTCGATTTATATTTCCCAAACAATTTTGCCTCTTGTGCATGTTTCTCCTTGCTTCTGTTGCCTTTATTTAAACAAGCTTCTGACCAAGCCTTTTTGAATGTGGAGTGTCTATTAGATTTGATAGGTCATTAATGGATTTGACAAATCCTTTCACCTTTAAGACAGTTAAAAAAGGTACAGAAATTAGTGCCCTCCCGTATCAGTTCTACTCCAGATGGTTGGGGGGGGAGGGGGAGTTCTTTTTTTTTTTTAATGAATAGTTAAATAGAGGCTGGCATCTGGGTTGAAACAAAGGAGGCTTGGAGCCAGACTTCTAGAAGGGAAGGTAGTATCATGCAATAAAGTGCTACACCTGCTGAAGGGAAAGGTAATAGAAGGGCTGAAAGCACATTTCTAGCCACAATTACCCTGTATAGAAAGGCTTTTGTCAGTTGTTGTCAAGCAGACATAGGTGGTCAATCTACAAACTCGACAAATAACATTTTCAGGGGTGTTAAAATATATGGCACTATCATTTTATGAGAATAGCACAAATCGATGACAGCAATAGCACTTATTTTCTAAGAGCCCTGCATATTTATTCAAACTTGTTCTCAGCAGCTGAACATCTAGGTTTCTGCTCTGCCTTTTGTTAGATTTATGGTCTCCACTCCTGTATATTGTAGAACACACTGCAAGTCAACATCTGTGTGCCTATCCTTTAGAAATGGATAACCATAAATATAGAGAGATTCAAAGGAAACCTAGAGGCAGATGGCTGTGTTCTTGTGCTGACTGTCCTAGTTCTAGGAAAATTAATCCTATTTGGGATGTGGAAAACTGATGTTACGAGCAATGCAAACTTAGAAGACAGTACTGTTCCGTGAAACTGTACTTAAACCAGCATCAAACCCAACCAACCTGAAGGGTGGCTGACAAGTATTGTGCTTACTTCCCCACCATTGTCTTCAGATTTAAATGCTGATGCACAGATGATTACTGTCCTTTAGGTTTTTTAAAGGTACAGAAGCGTCTCTCTGCCATGATCCTGGTACAGTGATCAGTGCCCTGCTGGCAAGCAGATCTACTTTATACCCCATTTCATTTTGTAATGTGTCTTTGGAGGCGGGTTTCCTCCCTGCCTCATAGCAGAGAGTATTCAAAACAGTTGAAGCAATGTTCATCTTTGTCTCCCTGCTTCTCCCATTCTCTAACATTTCTGTTAGAGTTTCTTCTAACAGAAAGCTGTGACAGCACTCACTGTGCTGCTGCCTGCCTCCCTTCCTTCCCCTCATCCACCTCAGACACAAGCCGTACCTGGGAGAAAAGCATCTGCTGCTGGTCTCAGTTGCTCTCCCAGTCTTACCCAGTTGCTCCCCTCTGGTACAGAAAAGTGAGCTTGAACTCAGATACTGTTTAAGAGCAGTAGCCCTCATTAAAGATTCAGCACACGGGGAATTTGAGTTGCTACTCATAAATGACCACTGTGCCAAATGGTTCAGCATTTTGACACCTGATTCTCTGTGGATTTAGCTCTGTTTTAAGATTGTTTTAATGTAATTTTAACACTGACCTGGATCTGAACAGAATCAGCTTCTTCTTTTATGTCTCTTTCCTAGATTCTAGTACATCACATCAAACAGGCTTCTGGCAAGGGCTTCTTATACCTGCAGGTGTTTCTAAATATGTATTTTAATGGAGTATAAAAGAATCCATTTTTTGTTCATAATGTATTATTCCCTGCTGGCCCTGACACATACCGTTCAGCGTATGTCTTACAAGGGACTTCAGGGTAACAAAGAAAAATAATATGCACAATAGATAACGGCTGTTTTCCCCAGTGGATGATGGGAAAATGATTGGGTGTGTAGAGGGCAATTCCTCACCCTCTTGAAATTGGAGGCCCAGAAAGATGGAGCTTTTGTGTGTCTGTTTTAAAAGGATTGAAATCCATTTACACATCAATGTCAGCTCCTGCTAAAGAAGCCAACACTGTTGATGTTATGCTTGTCAAACACAAACAATTTGTTTTCAAGGGAAGAAAAGTACAAAGCTTCTTGTCCACTAAACAAAGCACATTAAATATGACCCTTTCTCTGGGCACATGTGCAGTAGCACAAGAAAGCACAGGAGATATATAATTAATATTAGCTAACACACAGTAAGGTTAATTGTTGCTTCTCTGAACACTTAATCTGCAAGCAGTTGATAAATCCCACAATGAATAAAAGTGGCTCGTATTTAGGTCACACAAAGTCATTGCTGTTTTTAATTTAAACTATGCACTAGATTAAAACACAAGAGTATTGCAGGAGGACAATTCAGAAGCAGTAGCAATAGGCTGTCATTTGGTGTAAAAAGTTTCCCCAGCACACCCTAGGGACATGTTAATCAAAGCTTTTTAATGGATTCAGTCTGATCTGTGACAGGCTTTGTTCCAGAGATGGCATTTGCAGGATAGAGCTGCAAGTTATCAATAAGACACAGTAATTGCTGGGAGTGATTGAGCCTTGTTCCTTAGGCTTCATACCATTCACTCCTTTATATTATCAGTCAAGGCCAGAGATGTCTTGCAGTAGGCAGTCAAGTGATGGCTTGTTTCTTTCTTTAATCCTAAACCATATCATGAGAGAAAATGAAGCTACATGAAAATTTGCATTAATTAAAAAACGTGTAAAACTTGCTCTTGTTTTTCCCTTGCTGTGTTTTATATTATTTCTGCTAGGATTTAATGGTAACTCTTCAATCTCACGTACTGATAAGTCCTTTTTAAACAGTCAGAGTCTTTCAGTGTTTGGTTAAAGGCTTCAGTTCATCCATTGACAGTTCTTTATTAAGTTATTCATTATCTTTTGGAAATCAAAGCACTGGCACAATCAGTAATGACTAGGGATAACATTTATTACCTACATGGATAGTTAGCCCTACACCCATTTAGGAAAGATAACTCCCAACACTGAAATGAAAATTCTTCAGTGCTATTCAAGAAGGTAATAGAAACCCAAATTTTTATACAGTGAAAGGTTATAATCCTCCCTTTGTAGCACCACATCTATTCCCATAACAACAGATTATACCTAAAACCACTCGGCATTATGACCTCTCAGTACGAACAAACATAAGGAAAAGTTCTTCAGAAAAGAAGGAATCTCTTTTATTAGTAACAGGAACCACCAGCCAACCTCTTGTGTGTGAACACATGAAGCAGACAAGTACACCAGTACTTGCTAAAGTACCAGCTAAACTGATTTTTGTTTAAAGTGTGAATGGACAATGCAAAGATTGTTAAAATCAGTTTTGTTGGTTTATTCAATCGGGGTTTGTTTTGTACAGCAAACAAACTATAACAGATTCTGCCCCCTGTTTTGTTCTTGGTTGTTTTGTTTTGTTTTTTTTTCTGGATTTACAATTCTTGGAAAATAAATAAAGGTTGAATTTCTCTGGTAACCTTATTTTTTACAATGTTTATTTTTTTACAATGTTAGAATGTGAAAACTACCACCTGAAGAAAAACAGAGGTAGAGGAGTAAGGATTCGTCCTGTCTTCTTGTTTTTGCTATGCAGTAAATAATCATTCAGAGTAATAATTACAGATGTTCACAGTCTGTAGTCTGGAGTCTGTGTGATGAAATATTGTAAAAATATGTAATATTTTTTTTAAAACTTTTAAGAGTTAGTTTCAGATGGAACAAGAAAAAGAGATTAAGTATTACACTACTTTGAGATATGTAATGTTCCTTATATTTTTGAAATGTAAGTTTGAAATTAACAGACATTTTTGCACATCTTTTTATTTTAAACAGTTAATCTCTGAAAAGATTATTTCATTCATATTGAAATAACTTCTGAAATTGTATATCATGGGAATTTTATTTTTTTTCCTGTTTTACTTTTGGCTTTGGGGGAGTGTCACAATGATTTCCTATGAAGTAGCAAATGTAGTTGCCACTCTGCCTATTAATTATATTTTTACCTCATAAGGGAATTATTAGCTCTGTCTATGGTTGTGAAATATTCTGAGGTTTTGAGTTTGAAAACACTACATATACCCTTGTATTATCATTTACCACAAGTTGTTCTATGCGTCAGTCATGTCTACATTGAAATTTTAAGAGTCATTTGAAATATTTGGAGAAATATAAAAATTCATAGGTGCTAATTATATATGAACATATAACATCTCCATTTTCCATCGTCTTTAAAAGCTGCACAGCTTTCTTATAATACGTTAACGTATTGCAGTTATTTCAGAGAGAAGCAAAGCAAGACACTCTCTTGTGCATAGGAGCAGCCTGCATTACACTCTGCAACATCACAATGTATATGTGTTCACAGGTCTTCGTTTTAAACACATAAACAGTTAATGAACTACTTTGCATTCAGCATATAAAAACTGAAGCATGTCCACACAGGATCAGTATACCCCTGATGATGTATAGTATGATATCATTTTCTGTTCCCTCTTCAAGCTGCAGTTCATGTAGCAGGCATCTGGTCAAGAAAGGTCATGACGCATGAGCTCTCAGTTGTACTAGGGCATTGCTAATACAACTTATGACCAGCCCGTGTGCCCTCTTTCCTCGTGTGAGGTAAAGAGGTAAGGAAAATAGTGATACCCTATTTCAGCCTGTACCCTCAAAAGTGGAGTTTGCTCCTTGAAGTGTTTTTCACTGTAATATTGGTAGGTATCTAAAATGCTCAAATACTTATTTTTAATAAAAATGCTGAGTTTTTATTAATATATATATCTAGACTTGATAAGCTAAAAAAAGGTCATGTGATATTTGGCTGTCTTACAAAAAGCTGTGTATTTAAATATAATAAAGTATTTCCTAGATTTTAGAATTTGTTTATACAGAGGAATAAGCAGTTAGCTATGATTGCTTAAAAGCTTATAGCCAAAGTCAAGTAAGTTCAGTATTTTCATAACTTACTACAAAGTAAATTCATTGTTCATTTGCCTTTGACATTCTTCAGCTGACAAAAGATGAAGGCTTTGTCCTAGGCATAGCAATGTAAGAAAATTGTGATCACTGAGTAAAGATCAAAAAACAAAGTTTGTCTGATTGATTACTTATTGTTCTTAATTTCCGTATTATCGTATTACTGGTTCAGATTTCGATTTTTAGTGCAAAATAATTTTTGGAATGACTGCTGAATTCAGTGCCATACATGGTCACACAAATGGGCCCTTCTGACTTGTCCTGAGGAGGGAGGAATTGTAGAAAAGAAGCATTTAAATTGATGTTGAAATGTCCCAGAGAGAAAACCTTTCATAAAATGTAACTTGGTTGTGTTTCTGAAATTAAGTTGTTAAATCCTGTATTCTAGAACAAATCCAGACAATTATTTCATTTCTTGGCATATCTGAACAGGAAAGGGATCATAAGAGCATGATCTCTACTTGATTGAGAGTATAAAGCTGTTTCTCTGAGACCATAGCTCCTACATATGACTGGAAACCTTTTTGACTTTTAAAAGTCTCTTATAAATTTCACATTTCTAAGAATAACCAGAATCAGACACACTTTATGATAACAGTTCCCTTACGTCAGTAAAAAGTAACATGACTAATTTTCCATCAAATTGTCACTCATGGAAGAAAATGTTTTCACAAGATGAGGGCCAGGGGGGCAGTTTCTGACCTGACTTACTGTGGTATAATTCCAGAATAAACCTGATCATTTCAGTGGGGTTCACTTTGGTTTTCTACTAATGTAAGAGAGTCAATCTTATCCCAAGGTTTTTATTAAAAAGAAATGAAATAAAATGTCTACACAGCACATGCAGACACTCAAGGGGAGCTAACATAAAGCTGGAGGGAGAAGTTAATGTAAGATGCCAAACCACAAGGTTATTTTTCTCCAGTGACACAATACACATGTTTAGCTTCCTTTCCCCCTGGTACATTTATATTTGCTTTCTTTGATTCTCGTCCTGCCTTCAAACCTTTTAGTGCCAAGGCCTATACTTCTGTAGAAAGCCATTTATTTCAGTGAAAAAATAAAGAGGTGCGAGTTGGCCTGCCTGTGAATTTTCTTGTAGGACAGAGGTTTACAACTTTAATATTACCAACCAAAACCTTCCTAATTCTGCTGCCAATCACAAAATAGAACTTTTAAATGTACATTAAACTTTTTGTGGGGAGGCAAACAATTTTTAAAGCCTTTTTCTTTTCCCTGACGTTTCCTATGGAGATAATTGCCAGACCTTTCTCCAAAGACCTGTAAGTCACACCATTTTAAAAGAAATTAAAAAAAAAATTGAAAGCATTGAAATTTTAAAGAAAACAAGGTCCCTTGGAAAATAAAAACGGCTATGTAAAACAAGAAAATGAGTCTAAAAAAGTTCTGATAAACAGAATTTATAACAAACACTCTAGCAAGTAGAAATTAGAAGGCCTGACCTTGCTGAGGACTGGATGGACCTTTTATTGTCTAATAGCTTCAGTGAGAGCTGAGTCTACTCAGCTTGGCAAAAGAAGAATTCAACACCTTTTCATGCTTGGTGAGATGTTTATGCTGGCTGTTGGAAGAGCTACAGACAGAAAGTGTTCTGTGTATTTTGGGAATGCAGTCTCGTAAAGAAGTATGAAGTGTGATGCCTCAGGAATTCAGGAAAAACCACTGGAGAGAGGCAGCATGGCTTGACGTTAATGTAAACTTATGAGTCTTGGAGTCTGCCAAAAATAGAGCAGTTTATTGCCCTGTTACTGCAATAAAATCTTACATTTCTGCTGGTTCTTGTACATAAGATTTGAGGACTTCATATATTTACAAAAGTATTGTAAATACTTCTGCTTCTTACAGGAAAACAGAAAAGCTTGTACTTGTCTATTTTTATTGTTAAGTAGCTGAAGAGTAGAGAACCTGGTATTGTTTGGTTTCAAGATAGCTCAGTACCAATTTAAACAACAAATTGCAATCTGAAGAACACAGTGTACAATTTTTCTACTACCAAAAACATGGCCCTAATCCCTAATGTTCAGTGCTACAGACCTTTAAAAAACAGATTTTTTTGTGATATATCAATTAACTGCAACTGGTTTCCCTCTGATCAGACAAGATAACTGTGCCAGAGCCAGGATATTAGAATACCCCCAATAAATCTACTGCAGGAACTCAAAAAATTTAGCAAAAGCACTTAGAGATTTACCAAGGAAACCTAGTCCTCTCCCATTTTCTCTCTACATGGTGTTGTAAGTTACCTGTTCAGTCCACAGCTCCTGTATTACAACTGAACGGGTTACTCCCTTTGCTGGTTGCCTTCATGGGCAATTAAATAGTGGCTCTGTTTGCCTCAGTAAGAAAACAAAACAAAAAAAAAATCAACAAAGCCAACAACAACACAACAGAAGGCAACACCTATAAGTGAAACAGAGATATCTACAGATATACAGATTAATTCTATATGAAACAGATGCTGGAGTAAAGCAGACATAAGGATTGTATTCAATGGAGCTAAGAAACAAAGTAGATTTGGTTCAGGAGCAGTATACATTATCAAAAGCAAAACTTCAGTACACTTGAAAGGTTTGCCTTCAGTAAACCTGAAAGTTTAACTACATACATGGATTTATACTGGAACTTCTAATAAAACTGTAGTTGAGACAAATTTCCTTCCAAATTTTTCATGATTTAACACTGAGAAAAGATCATGCCTGTTAGAGAAGGCAGTACTATCACTGCATTGCTACAGAAATAACAGCTCACAGTGTGTATTTTTAATTTTACAAGTCCACCAAATTCTACCAGTTTTTTAAACCACAGGAAATTATTATTTTGTGTTAAAAGTGATTTTATGAGATCTAGTAGTGTGATATGGATGCTTGTCTTTTAGAAAGCAATCAATTGCAAGCATAGAAGGATATTAAGTCTCTGAGATATCCTATCCTAGAGTCTAATTTGATGCGGCCTCAGATCTGAAAGTTTAATGATCCAAGGAGAAGGTTTAATTGGTGTAAAACTTGAAATAAGATCCCTTTAGAACAGGAATGTTGCTCTAAAGGCCAAAAGCAGAAGAGAAAGAAGAGAAAGTCTATGTAAGGAGTAGAGAGGTAGATTAAAACTCAAAGTAGTATAAGATAATAAAATATTGTTATTATTCCATCTTTGTTCATGCAAATATTATCAGGCTGGTTTTCATCCCAGGACCCATCTTCTCCATCAGCTTTAAGAAGGAATATAGCAATAAAACTCATTACCTCTGAGACTTTCTCACATGTTGTAGTAGGATACATGTTGCCATATTCGTCCTACTGGGATATCATCAAACAAAGTAATTTGTCTGCTATGAATTTATTAAAAATGTCATTGATGCTCAGAAGTATGGTCTTCAAATTAATTTGGGAGAACAAAACAGTAAGCATTAACAAATGCAGCATGTTTCCTCGAACAACTACTCTGTTTCACTGATTTTTTTGAGAAGGAAAAAGCCCCTGAAAGGAATGTATTACATCCTTGGCTGAAAGAAAAATCAGTGTGTGCCAGAAGATGTAAAATTCTTCCTACTTATTTCAAGTGTTAATACATATTTTGATGGTTAATGATGCAGTACGATGAGATTTCTATAGTCAAAGGACATTCACACCAATGACAAGCAAATCTTAAACACCTACTATGATGAAAAAGAGAAAAGTTCTTGTGTCCAAATAAACTTTGCATTGTGTTATTTCACAAAACTCTTGTTAGCCTGAAGTGTTAAAAGGTAAGTAGTTCATCACTAGCAGCATTTTTTGTCTCCTTGCATTCATTCATATTAAATTCTTAGGGAGGATAAACTGAACTTCTCTGATACGAACATCTTTGAAATACTAAAGCCCAATTTTGTTTCTTCTTCCAGTTTGCCATTTTCCTTATTCTTCTCATACTCACCTCCTTACCTGTAATTTTAAAGATTTAAATTACTTACCCCTATTATTTTTAGACAGTATTCCATGAAAATTTCTAGTTATGATATTTCTTCTACTAGCACAGGATGTAGCAATAGTGATTAAGGCTTTTTCTGGTTTTTGTTTTTTATAAATGGAAAAAGGCCATTTTGGAGGACCTAGGTACTGAATTCACTTACATTTGCAGGAAGAGACAGTAGTCATTCTGCTTTTCCACACTGACTTCTGATGTATCTTAGAGAGTGGTTCTAGCACAGTTCCTAAAATTACAGTGAGACTGAGTCCCACTTACTCTCAGAGAAAACTGATCCTCCATGTCACATCATGCTACCCCATTGCTGATGCTTTCCACTGCACTTCTTCAGGGTAAGCTCAGAAATGTCTTGGAATAGAAATAAACAGTATGGTTTGAGATCATCTAGCAGCTCCTGGCAGCTAGCAGAGGAGCGTCTGTGCCTCCCTGCTTCTTCTCACAGCCATGGGCTTCAACCTCTCACCACTGCCACCTCCAGAGTCCTCATTCTACCCTTCAATAATTTAGTAAAAAATTAACCAAACAAAGAACTGAATAATTTCCAAAGTTTGTACTGCACTGGCGCTATAATATATGTCTAGTTCACACTCACAATTCATAAAAGAAAGTAAAGATGAAGAAAAAATGAAAAACAACTTGAAAAAATTGTCTAAAATATTTTTTCTCTCCATAATTCAACTACTACTAAGTTTCTGCTTCCTAATTCTTTCCATCTGTGCATACAAGATTTGAAGCTACAAAAAATGACATACAAGACTCTGTGTGTAAGTATAAATTCAATTCCAAACAGACCAATGTTCCACTATCCTATTGATGTTTGTCTTCTTATCACTTTTTTATGCAGCAGCATTTTATTAATGCCAAAACAGACAGAATAAGAAACCCTTTATTGGAAAGGACTTTGAAATCATTGATTGAAATGTTAGTGACCTAAGATGAAAACTATTAAAATACACTGATTTCTTACAGTCACGACAAGCACTAAATGTGGGCTTTTTGTTTTTTTGTTTTTGCTAGACTTCCTAGCTAATGACAGAAAACCCTGTTTCATGCATAAATATAAAATGGAGTGGAATCTGTGGAGTTGATGGAAGACATGGAAGGTCACTCAGAAATTCTTCCAGTTCTGGGAAGAAAAGTGTGAAAACAAAGATATATTTACTTCAAAGCTAAGTGAAGGGCCTGTGTTGCTATTATACTAATTTGTCCTCTTAGTCCTCAGGTCTCCTTGCTTTGATAATTCTGTGTTCAAAATAATAATTCTGAATTATCAGGGCAGTCAATGTGGTGATTAATATCCAGATGAGCATAAATACAGAATGTGAACTATGTTACATATTTTCCTCCAAGGCACTGACATTTGTGTAAGAGTGCTTAGTCTAGGCACAAGGCTTCCACAAATCAGCTGCAGATACATTTGCAGTCTCTAAAAAGTTACAAGAAATCAGATGGTGATAAAATTACCATCCAGTACACACATGCACACGCACCGCATAAGTCTAGTTTGACTTATGGATACCCTTAAACTAAAAATAATTTTAGCTGTGCTTTTGCCTGAAGAAAACAGGAACTTCTTACAGATGGTGTGTGTTATTTTCTAGGCTACATCATGTCTATATACCCAGCAGCTCTAACCAAAGAGAATAAAAAATGAGAGTTGTGCTTTTTATCTGATAATAACTCACAATGAGTCATGTCATGTTTTGTAAATATAGACAAAAATTTGCATTTCAAAACTTTTAATAATATATTTTCTATAACATAACATTCATGATATATGAAGACAGAAACTCAAGAAGATTTTTTTTTTTATTGTGTGGAGCTGCCTTTTAAAAGACATTTTTATCCTGGTGATGGGTATACAAACAGACGTCATAACATCTAGAGTTTAGTAAAGACTTGAGGTGCTCTCAATATGTTGTTTACAGCTCAAGAATTATTATTTACATATAGGTGAGCAGAAGTAGTTTTGTGAAACAACCACCATTGTGAGACAACTAAAAGTGAGCTGAATGGATGTTGCATTCACAATGTGAATACATATGCATGAAAGAAATGTTTGGTCTTTTTTTTTTTTTTGTCATTCAAAGATGCTTGTAATTGTGTAGCTGTGAAGAAATCGCTTGTTACTGCCCTACATACACAATATCCCAATGAACAAGGTCTGACCTCTGAATGCAACATACTCTATTTTATTATAAGCATCAATAATTGTATTACAGATAATCATAAATGACAGTGTTGCAACTGTTCTGAGGTTTTAGTCTCAGGCTGAATTAATTCTATGCTTGATTGTTTCACAGACTAGACTGCAACCTTATGCAAGAAAGGTTTGCAGAATATTCACCTGCTTTCCTTGATATTTTAGGACTAATCTCCTCAGGCATCCTGTATGGTTGGCTGAGAGTCAGTCACCACATGAGAGCAACATGGAACAAGAACTACACTAAGCTTCTCCAAGCTCCACTGAGAAGCAGCTCATATCTTTCCTTTGAAGACAAAGAGAAACAACTAGACTCAAATATGTCAAAGAAAGATTGGGAGAACCTGCACAATATTCTTTTTTTCTCATTTGCAAAAATCAGGTAATTGTCATGACTACTTATTTTATTGTTGTTTTACACCTAAGCATTTCAGGAGGAAGGTGCTTTAGAAAAGAGTAGTACTACTAACCATCATTACCTGAAGCTTAAATTAGGTTCTGTAACTTGTAGCAGAGGTATGATTGCTAACTATTTAATAATTTAGTTTATATAATAGTTTTCCATTTCCCTCTAATCTCTCCTCTTCTCTCGATTGTCTGTTTTCTTCCTTCCTTAGGTTGCAGTTAAAGTGGCTGGTACACATGGCTTAGAAGCACTCTTCTTACTTTCTACTCTGCAAAGTTTCTGTAAGATTTTGCCATGTTATCCTAGCAGAGATTCTCATTCCCAAAGCACAAGGACAATGATCAGCTACGACTGTGCAGGCATCAGTATCCAGACTCTGAATGGCACTTGACTGATCTGACTAGACTAAGCAAAGAATGAGTAAACACAGGAAATTTTTCCTATATGACAAATAAATTACACTGGTCGGAACCCTGAAAAATAGACAAATGGGGACAAACAGTAGACTTTCATTAAATTATGTATTAAATTATGTATTAAGGTTAGTAGAATATTATTTGTTTCTGTTTCTTGTAATACTGAACAAGTTCTTATAGTATGATGGGCATTAAAGAAAAATACAAGGTTCAAAGCAAACCAGAGGAAGTGTGCCTCACACAAAACTTGCTCTTCTCAGGTAGCAGGCTACTATGTCGCAAAAAACTATTGGTCAAATTAATATTCTAAAGAAAGTTTTCTGAAATCACTTCATGGGGTTGTTTTTTTTTTTTTTGAAGGCCATTAACACTTCTGAGCAGAAAGTAAATCTCAAACTTTTTTTATAAAGTAGCAAGAAGGTAGAGCTAGATGAAAGAATTAACAAAGTTGAAATTTAATCTTTCCTTTCTGCTGTCCCAGTTTTGTATAATAAGAGAGTTATAGCAAAACTTGATTGAGTTCACCTGGTTGTCCATAGTTTACACAGTAAAGTAGTAGGGAAAGAGAAGATCTGAATTAATGAGCTCTTCCTTTGATCAATTTTCTTTACCATATATAAATGTTTGAGGATTGCCATCCTATTCACAGCTCCTGTGACTTTCTGACAGGCAAACTCACAGGCAGAAACTTCACAAGACAATTAAAATTAGCATATGTTAAATCACTCTATAACAAACTGTAAATGAATGTAACCTGTACAGCCCAAGACTGCATAGTGCTGTGTGCCTTGTTAGGCACTGGTGCACTCTGCACAGGCTAACGGGACAGTTCCTAAACAACAGCCTTGACTATTCACTGGGAGATAAGAAAGAAACTAGTCTGTATCTCCAGTGGATTTCTCTGTACCCAACAGTCTTAGGGGCACTAATTTCTGTTTACAGCTGTTTGATCAAAAGTGATGGCAGTGATCTGTGAATTTATGGATGAGTGGGATAAGAAACATCCCGAGAATTAACTCATGCAGTACCTAGTGGAGTATCCTTAACATCTTTCTTTTCCTTGCTTGTTCATGCTGTATCTTTTAGTAATTTGGGGGTTTGCATCAGACTAACAGATTTTCAAGAACTACGAAGCCTTATTTTGTGAAAGTGGAAGCAATAATGTTCTCAAAAACGTCCAGACACAGCCAGAAGGTGTTTGACCTCATCACTAAACAATCCTTTCGAGTTCCTCAACCAGCTTTCTAAAACATTTCGTGAGAGGAACTGTGGAAGATGGCCAAACTGTTGTAACTTAAAATGCATAAATAGGAAGAGACCTTTGGGGACAGCTGAGCACAGATGTTGTTTATCTTGACTACAAACTGAGAAAACATTCTTAGGACTCTGCATATCTTTACTAGTTTCTTAGGACTTTAATGTTGTCCGTAATTTGGAACAGATTATTCATTAAATGGTATGGAAAGGCTTCTCTTCCTAATTATTTTTTGTTATTCCAAATACTGTACAAGAATATATCTGAAGTTAACGAACAAATGTCAAGAAATTCAGTTATGATAACTTTTTTTTTTTAAATAACCCAGATTCTTGTCCATGTATTATGCCCACATAATTCCCTTTCTCTGATTTCTTTTATACTTTCCGAGTTCTTCTTTCTTCCTGATTACCCTTTAAATACTTTTTTTCTGAATTCCAGAAGTGCCAAAAACTCTTGATCACATTCTCTGTATTCCACTAAGGAAACAAAGGAATTCCACAGAGAAAGTAGAGAGAAGCTGGCTCACACAGAGAAGAAATCTCTAATTCTTACATGACCCTTTCAGTTATACTTTTTGTTAGCAACACATACTCCAATCATTAGAGTAGGTCCATGAAAGCTGTGCATTTCGAGAGGCTCATAGAAAAAGTATCTGTATTTTCCTGGATACATTTTTTTTAATCTTTGACAAAAAAAAAAAAATCAAAAGTATTATTCTTCAGTCCTCAAATTTTGGCATTTGACTTTTTTGTCTCTCTGCTTTTTCAATGATGTAAAAAAGACAGTGAGAGACAGGAAAAGGTCACAAAACCCGAATACCCAAGTACTTGAGGTATTTTTCACCAACTCTGAACATCATGTTGTAAAGCTATTAAATTTTTTAACCTAAAGGTCAAAATCTTATCTTTCTGAAGTTAAAAATCTATTTTTCATTATGAAAAAAAAAGTGTGGAAACAATATTCAGAGTAATTATATACGTACATTTAGCAGAAATTATTCTATCTTAAATTAAGTGACTAAATGAACCAAATAAAACAACACTAAGTTCTGTCCAATCACAAAAGTGTGAGGGAGCCTTCATTCTGGATAACTTTACTGTTAATGTAGAAAAATAGTTCCTTCTAGGGTACTATTCGTCTTAACCTAAAGTAGACATCTAAAATAACTGCTGTTACAGTGCAATGTATCTAATCTGTTCCTCTCAGCTGACAGTAAGGGGGCCTAGAGTGACTTAGACAAATGTATGCCGTAGGTCTCTAAAGGTAAGAATTCCACCCAAAGGGAGTAAAGCCAATCTTGTTACAAAATTAAATGCATCAGCAGTGATGCATACCATTGAAGTTAGCATAGACTCTCTGCTTAATCCAGACTGAATAATTGGAAACGCTACAAAGTGTTTTAAAGGTATAAAATGCTGTAATCATTGTATGAGAGAAAAAAATTGGTTGTTTGCATTTTTTCCCTCTCTTGTTTTTATGCAACACTCACTAGAGTTGAAACTGCTTTGATATCTCTCTAACCTAGCTACAAATACAAGCTAAGAAAGAGAGAAGCCAAGTTATTTATTGATGGAGGGTTTTACTTTGGTATCAGTACCCTTATGAATTTAGGGAACACCACAGAACAGAGGTGTCTAGTACGCCACTCACTGATCCTGGAGTTTTGTTTTGCTGACTTCTGCCTATCCAGATTATAAGGTTTCTTTGTAAGAGTGCAAAGTGCAAAGACTTCTTTCATAATCTGCGTTTCTACACAGCCTAGCACAGTGAAGCCCTGATTTTGATTTGTGCATGGCTACACTACAGAGAAACAATAATTATTATTACTACTATAGTGATTAGACTTGCGCAGTCTCATGCATATTATGCAAACAAGTTTATATGAAAATTAATATTAAGAGAAAGACCTTTGTTTGACATTCAGCACAGCAAGAGATTTTGAAAGATATAGATGTAGGGTTTTCATGAATATGTAAAACTTTGTGATCGTCATACCTAGGTAACTGTATTTGAAGCACACCGTCCCTAAAATAATAAGTTTGTATTACAGAAATTCATCATGATACCAGCTATAAACACCAAACAGAACTAATTATTTCAGCCTTAAAATGGCCCTGCCAAGTAGGTTTTAATGAGGTATTGTGTTCAGAAAATGTCCTTGTTTCGCATCATGTTTCTACATGTAACCTGTGAAATAGCAGTCATTCTATTTTGAGATACTGTCTGTATTAGTAGATACCAATTTGAACATAAACTAAATTAAAATAATCATACATTTTCAATGTTCTTTATCTGGTTTGTGATTGTTGTGGGAAATGCAGGCAGATCCTTTTGTTGTTGACATCAGAAGTGGGGGTCACTCTGGGCCTGCTGAGTACATTTTGAGCTCAAGCAAAAATTGATTTCCTTTTTTTAAAAAGCAGCTGGCATTACAATGAAGAGCTTTCTTTCGATTTTTCTTTTCCACTGAAGCATTCAGTGAATGCAGCAGGCATAATAGGCTGAAGTAAACAGTGTCAGGTTCTGTTATATCAAGAGCTTTTTTAAACTAAGCAGACAAGCCATCATCAGTGCCTGAAACCCTGTAAATGGCAGAAGAGAATGAAAATGAGTTTGTTTCCTGACAACTGTTTTGACGACATTTTGAGGAATGGAAGGAGATGCTTTGCTAATTACTGTGGCTGCCACACGTTCAGTCATGATACTGTTTCATTAATGAGCAAATATAAACAGCCTGTGAAAGGCAGTAATAGAAATAGAGATTCAACGAAATACATGCCAGCAACTCAGTTCATCATAAAAAAAGGAAAAATTTAGGCAGACCCTTTCATTTTGCCTCTGTTCTCCTTTATTCACCAAGGGAGTCAGCATCTCTATCTCATATGATTTTGCAAACTAAGACCTCTCTGTGGTAGGGCAAGATAACAGCAAGAATGGAAAGAGTAGAGGTGAATTTTTTTCATAAACTCACCAGTATGGTGTAGCTATCATTTGACCGAAGTGTATATTAAAAGCAAGAGGAATATTTATAGCAATAGGTCAGATTAGTCTCCCTGAAAATGGTCTCGCTTGAGGCTTGGTGAAGTATTGGATTAAAAGATTTGCAAAGCCACAGGTAATTGTGACTGGTCATTTTTTGGAGCCACAGTGAGACAGTCCTAATAAGTCATGACAACTGGAAAACAGTTCTGCAGCTGACCACTACCCTTTCTGTATTAGTTTTCAAGAAGGGAATTTCAGATTTGGCTAGGTTCAGAGTTGGCTGCAGTAGTAGAGAATGTTTTTCAATGAGTAAAGCTACCTTTGGGGAAATAAAATATATATTATATAT
>NW_008600961.1:0-22982 GCF_000691845.1 Merops nubicus
GCGCCTGCGCAGCTCTCGCCCTCCTGGGCTACTCGCTCGGAAACCGCCACACTAAGTACAAAGGGCTACAAAGAGTTCAAGAAATAGCAGATGGTCCCTTCGGCTGGGCCATAAGCAATGCACAACACAGCCGCATAAACCCACAAATAAATACAATTTTTTTATGAGCTTTTACGGTCACTCCTACAGGACATTTGCTACAGTTTGTAATTTTCTCTCTGCTTGAAAGACTAATAGCACACAGAGAACTGAGGAAAGCCCCTAGAAACTCTCTCTCTTACACGTGTTTCCTCTGATGCAAAACCAGAAGCTATCAAGCCCAGTCCAGCAGTGTGTGCACAATCCCAGCTCAGCTGCCTCATGCCACTTCAGCGGCCCCAGTAACAGCGACCACTGAAATCACTACTCTCATTACAACCTGAGGGCCAGAGGAGGGCACACCCCTGCACACTAGACAATTAAGGATTATAACTGCATTGTCAATACAGTCATACTTTTGAAATGGGTCTGAAAATGGCATAGAATTTAATTAAAACATGGATTAAGAGAGAAAATTTGAGCTGTTCAAATGGGGAAACAGCTTTTGGTGGCTTCTGCTCATGTGCTGCATTCTGTAAAAGCACAACTAGAGAAAAGTCCAATTCACAGCACTGCTGTGCTCCAGTAGCATGCTGTCTTTGCCAAGGATAATACTGGAAAACTCTTTCGGGAAACCTCAAGCATTCCCTTCCCATCCCCACCCTCTCCCCCCATCAAAAACCTGTAACTGATAAATGAAAAATATCTGAATCGTTTCATGCACACCAATAAGAACCATCTGGCTCTGAACAAACTGTAAAACACTCAACACTTGACAATTTCTTCATGCTCACCCTAGAGCCCCCAAAAATTTCAGTCCCAACATTAATTCTGTCATGCATGGTGAAGTACCTGGAGAGCAGGAGGGAAATTAGGGAAAAAGGCATTGCAAAAACTATGAAATCGTCACAACAAAACTTCCAGTTTGGGTCAGAAGAAGAAAAAAACCATCAGATCAGAGAGATTTAATAAGAAATCTCTTAAAGCCAGAGATTAAGAAATGCTTACCTCACAGTGCAGTTCCTTTCATCCAGATCATTAACATTAGATAAAATACGCTCCCCGTCTTCCTTTATATCCTCTGCTTGCCTCCTTACTTCAACTGAGACTTCCTAAAAGTGGTTTACAGCACAAGTAAGACACCAAGTCAAGTCATCATGTTTCAGACTCCTGAAAAATCTATCATTATGGAACCTCTTATTTGTGGCTTTGCTCTGTTTGAATATACATGAAGTCAACAGCATAGCACGTCTTAAGCTTGTTTGGTTTTAAGTGGTACAGTTTGCGATGTGACCTCTTGTGCAGCACCACTGACGCGGCTGGGCTCGAGTCACTGCTCCATTTTGCTGATCTACAGAGGAGCTTAACATTTATATAATATATTCCTGACTGCCATTGGGCAAAAACAAACAAACAAAAAAAAGTGTGGCAGAGGAGTTACAGAAGAGTTGCTCACATTTTCGAAGAGGCAAGTACGCACCAGCTGGCGAGTCCCTGAGCGCGTACTTCGGCTTCCCAGTCAAACACACAACATTGCTGTTCCAGAACTCTATTATCTCCCTATCTTCAAACAACCACACCCAGAGCACAGCTTTGCATTACAAACACTGAGCCTACAGGGAATTTAATTGTGCATTAGCACTGGAATCATCTGAACCATATATGCGAATCAACATCTTTATTTACTTCACTCTGTTGCAAGCATCTTCAATGCACTTATCACCATATTTTCCAGGTGCCTAAACAGGTGTCTGCTTTTTGCCCCAGGAGGCCTATACTGAACTTAAAGGCTCTGACTAATAAACCAGAAATGCATACATGGAACAGATTATATGATGATCTTTCTGCTGGGTAGGCAATTATTTAATAATCTACTTAATTTAATTTTCAAAATAACTTCCAGGTAAGTATTTCCAGTGCTTGGAATCTCTACCCTTGTAAATTATCCATGTAGTTATGTCTACACATAGAGTTCAAAAATAACTTTCGGAAAACTTGAAGCCACAAAAAACTTAGAGTCCATAACTTTTAGAGATCAATATATTTTGTTTCTTTTTGATCTATTTTCATTCTACTCCCCATATACACACACACACAGAAGTGCTGTGTGGATGTGTATCTACGTATGCCAGCAACGTTTTTATCAAAAGGGGAAAAAAAAGAAAAAATTATCATAAAACTGCATTGCCTAAGTTCTTTTCTTGCATAAGGCAAAGTTCAACACAGGTTGAACACACTATGACTCCTTACACATATCAGGCAATCTTGCAGCAGCTTGAATGACACCTTTTAAACAGAGAACTTAAGAGACTTGGTTTCTCTGTTTACTTCCCCTGCCACCTGCCAACCATTCCCTGGCCCTGCTCAGTTAAAAATTAACCTAATATTTACTTGCAGGCTGAACAGATATTGGGCATCTCTCTAAGGAATAAAGTTATGCATCTTAAATCATGAAAACCGACATACAATAAAACACTAACCAGCTTCATTTGCTGCTGTCATGTAGCTTTAACATTAAGCTGCATATTTTTAATCTCTAAACTTTATTAGGCAGAAGTTTTGTCTTATGTAGCTTTTGTATCAAGCCAGTTTAGAAGATGAAATCCATGGAAAATGACATCACTACCAAAATTGGACAAAAGTAAATACTATTTCCCTGTGGAACATAGTAACAGAGAAGTGAAAGCCTGAAAACGGAGAAGGCAGCCACACCAATGAAGAAGCAACTCTGGGTGACGATTGCTTTGATCCTCCTATACCCCCTGCTGTAAGAAAGAGGATATTATCAAATCAAACAGGTTGTTTGCTTCCATCAGGCTACAACACACATGAAATTACTGGATCAAATTCCTCTTTGCTACACTCAGTTTCTGTGCAATACAAACTTTGATCTTCCCAATTTTGCTGAGAAGAGCTACTGATAATGATTATTCCCTTACTGTCAGAAGGCAGACACATCGTGTTCCTAAACTGGAATTTTTCACAAAAATTCTCTCTTTCCCCCTCTACCATTCCACTGCCCCCCCACCTCAGGCAATTTAAAGGATAATGCAAAAAAATACTTGTACCTGTTTGTAGAAGTCAGTAGAAGGGGATGATCTAGACCTCTCGTGGATGTACTGGGTTTTCTCAAGCTGTTCGTGGGCTGCATCCAGGATGTTATCAGCAGAATGGTACCTTCCTGAGCTCCTTGCTTCCGCCGGCTTCCGCTGCTCCTTCCACGACGCCTGATACTCCGCAAAGGTCCCCAGGCGCTGCGGCTGCTCCGATTTCACAGCCCCATCAGCGACCCTATTCATTCTCCTTTGAAGTATGTGTAGCTTCAAGTCCAATAGAGGCTGCCCGACCTCTTCTCTCATACCACGACTCCTCTCCCTCTTGCCCACTGTGAGCTTTCCTATCTGGCCTCTCAGGCTGTCCCTCAGCTAGACTGTGGGGAGCTGGTTTCTGTGCCAATTTCCTATATGCAGGCTTACTTGTTTCTTCAAAAAATTTCCACCTGTCTGCAAATGAGCCAAGGGCTTCTTCAGATGTATTTGGATGGCCATGAGCACGGCACTCATTCTCTGACATCCCCACCTCATTAATCTTCTCCGGTTCTGAGTAAGACTTCAGTTTTTGCTCTGTTGTGAACCTCTTCCGGGCTCCAATGCGAGAAACGTGATGAGTGCCACTCCCTGTCGGGTTCGGTTTAGCTTGTGTAGCCTCGAGGAATCCAGACACGTCTTCAGAAACCAAAGCCAATAATGAAGAGTTGTAACTACCAGCTTTCTGCTCAGGTGACCTGGGGAGATATTCAGCAGGGCTGGGCTCCAAGTCCCGCCGTTTGAAGGACGTCGCCCTGAGAACCCTGGCCTGTGCTTCTTTGAGGTGATCTTTGTAGGTGCTGGTAAAGTTAGTGTCCGGGGAGATGGTGACGTTTTCTGCTGGATCTGGCTTCCAGGTCTCACTGCACTCCTCCGTTTCAGATGATGCTACTAACGTAGCAGTGCTTCTACTTTTCTGCAGCTTTGCTCTTCTCATTTGGATCTCGTTTCTTAGGGTTGTTGCAAAACGATCGCTCCTTCGTGCCTGTTTAGACAAGTGAGTGTCAAACGGGGCCTGTCGCTCCGTTACCGCACCTGGGCTGCTCTCTGACTGCTTTTTCCCTTCCTGAGCTAAAGAGTGCAACATTGGGGTCTTCTGAGGAGAAATCTTGCTACTTTCATCTTTCCCCCACCTGGAATCTTTCTGAGCAGATCTGTTTTCAGTGGCAAGGACATAGCCCTTTACATACTCCTGTTGACCGTACCTAGCTTCGCTTTCCTCAGAGCTGCTCTCAAAGTTTTTCTTTTGTCCGGACTTTTCAGTGTGACTGGGTTTTTTAGCTTCTTCTACTACAGCACACCTAGCAGCCTCTCTGTCCACAGGGTGATGACTGCTGTTCTCACACCCTTTCAGTGAAGATTCGACACATTGTTGAGGTAGATAGTATTTTGGTTTTTGGACCGTTGCGACTACTGCAGGACTTTCGTGAGGTACAAGTGACTCATCAGTCCCCACTGTGGGTTTCCAGCTGTCGTCCTTGAGTTGCAGTGGCTTTGAGCTTTCCTGAGCAGGCTGTTTTGCTGTCACGCAATAATAGCGACTCTGTCCAGTGCTGTCCACCTTCTGTTCAGCAGCACTGTTCAAAGAAGTGTTGAGCAGACTGGCTTGGTTTGGACTGTAGCCATGAAAATGATCTGTAGGTAACTCCTGAATGCTGCTAGAGGACAGGTAATGTTGCTGATCCTTAGATGCAGCTAAGATCCTTGCATTGTGAAAAAAAGTGCTTTCATCGCTGTACTGCTGCTGGTGGTGGTAGCTGTAGGTGGGCTGTGCAAACCGTATATCAGTGCTGGACAAGGACGACTGCAGCTTGTTCCCAGGTCCTGCATTACTACTGTACCTTTCACCAGTCGAATTAAAATTGTGCTCTGCAGTGAGATCAGGTTTCTGACTCAAGCTGCTGACCCTCCTGTCGCACACTCTGGAGGGCCGCTGCTGCTGCTCCACGGTTTCCAAGTTCCAGTCACTCCTGGGCTGAGATCGGTTCAGGGCTGTAAAGTGCTGCGTGCTGGCACCCTCCGAGTACACAGGGCCATGGGCTTTCTCGTGGCCTTTGGTAGCAGCAAAGCTGTCACTACGAAGAGGTGGAGGGGGAGGGGGAGGAGATGAAGACTTTTTCTTATCAGGAACATACCAGACAGGTCCGAAACTGGATCTTCCAGAGCTAGCGAGTTTGCTATCATGATGTTCCTCTATTCTAGGACTTCTGTTGTTCTCATATTGGACGGAAGCTGGCAAATACCCTGGTTTGTCCTCTATTCCACTGTTGTCATTCAAGAACTGGCCAGACTTGTTTCCATGCTTAGCAGTCTCCCAGTGGCCTACTTTGTACAGCATGTTCTCCATTGAAGAAGTGTCTGCATTGGATAGCGTGTGGTCAGGGGTGCTAGAACTCGTGGAGAAAGACCCGTAGGCTGAATCCCGCTTACTTTGGCTCCCGAGATGATCAATGCTACTATTAGACCTCGCAGATGAGAGTCTTCCATACTGGGCTACTTGTGGAGTGTGGTCCCAGCTGTCCATACTTCCCAAAGAGCTGAATTGGTCAGAAGTGCGATGTAGACTTGACTGATCCCATGAGTTGGAGAGGTCATGAGAAGAACAACTATGGCAGGAAACAAACAAAAAGCCCCAATATAAACATACCAGTCAAAAAATGCCACAATGTATTTACTAATACATAGCCACCAATTCTAGTAACATTAGGATCCATCTGCATAGCATGTCCTACTCAGGACAAACAATCAAATAAAATTGGAAGTTTGAACACAAAGTTAGGGCTTTATCTTTCTACTACTGCCACTGATTCAAAGCTTCAAACCTTAATAACTAATCCAACTTCCCTTTGTAAGTTTACCAGTAAGTAATACACATTTATGTCCCAGAATTCTCTCCCCCTCTGCAAATTGTTCATTTTGCTGACTTGACTTTTAGGCAAATTTAGTTTGAGCTCCATTAGTTCCCTCTTTAACAGGACAAACATCAACTTATTTTTCAACTTATTTTCCAGCCACCATGATTCTTCCAGTTATTGAAGTCATGTACTTCCCTGATCATCTTTTGTAATCTCACTCTGACCTTTGTCAGCCAATTAATTTATTCCCTTGTCCTCGTTTATCCAAATCTGCCCATTTATTTAATATTTTCCTTTCTAAATGGAGATTCACTACAAATATTTGCCTCAAATGCCACCATTTTGGTTCTGAGCCTCCACATGCACTGTACCAATGTGATTTCAAACTATGTTCAGGTTGACACCCTGTCCCACTATTGGCTTTGAGCTGGAACAGAGTTATTTGCTTTCTAGTAGCTGGTACAGTGCCGCGTTTTGGATTTAGTGTGAGAATACACACCCTCACAACAAAGTCATTCAGCTCCACTCAGTTCCACAACACTGACAGGAAAATAACAGGAGATGCCACAGCAATGTAAGCTCTTCATGGCCAAAAATGGACTTCTGACCTTCCTTCAAGAATCCTTACAGCCACCAGTTCCTCCCTGTCTCTCTTTCCTCTATAGAAACATCATCTTTGACAAGGTACTTTCTTTGAATCATTGCCTAGGACACTATTTCAAAATCTTTCTGCTTCTGTTGTTTTTCTACCCAATTAATTTTGTTCCGTTTTCTTTCTTTTCTATCTTTCACAGCACCCACCTCCTGTCAATCCAACACACTGATGCTGAGACGATAGTCTTTCCACTTATTCTCATCACATCTCCCCGTTTGAACTTCACTGGCGGCCCCTCCTGCTTTTATATACCAAATTCAAATTTGTGCTTTTGCATGCAAAGCCCCTTGGTAGAAATCCCAGCATCATTCCACTTCCCTGTCGCTATAATTATATGAAGCACCTATCAAAATTTATGCAGTAAAGAAACCTGTGAAAGCCAGCAATGAAATTAAATTTGTCCACAGGAATAATAGAAAAAATGGTAACAGATCCTTTTTTTTTATGTCAAAAATATTGCAAAGGTGAACTCAACAGTTCTTTGGAATTCATTATTAACATGAGAATTGCTTTTTTTCCTCCCTCTATTACTATAGCCTTTGTAGCCTTTTCATACAACATGGTCAAGAGCAATTTCTATGAAATAAGGTATACTTTGTGCTTATTTTCTAAAAGCATTGGATTAACAAGATACACTAGCACTGGCCTCATCTTTGTGTGTTTTTTGTTCTTTCATTTCCTGCATTTTAAAACACCTTGCTGAACACTTAAAAAGGTCTTAATTGTCATCTTAGGCAGGTACTGTGGTTAACATAAAAAGTGTCTTGGTCATTACTAGGATCTCCTTTGTTAATGAAGAATGTAAACCAGATATTGCTATGAACTGCTGGTATTTTTCCCCTCTCTTCAGCACTGGGGAGATACTTGGCGTCAACAAAAATATCTACGACGCTTGCCCAGGAAAGCCTCAATTTACATTTGCAAGTCTCACGTAGATCTGCTGGTCTCCAACGTGAAGCAGGTATCATCAGCACAAGAGGTCAAAGCCGTGACAGAAAATGCCTAGTGAAAATGTGGCAGATGCAGCAAAAGCTTGAAAGGAAGGTCAGGAAAGTTTCTGGTGGTGTGTTACTGTGAAGCATGGCCTCCTGTGGTCCCTAACTGCAGGGCAATCCTCCCATCAAGAGTCTAAAAGCCATTGCTCTGCTTGAGCCTGGCATCCCAAGATACTCTTCTCTCAATGGATTTTTTAGAGGGTATTTGCAAAAGCACTTACACCCAAGCACTGCTGGTAAAGTCCAGCAATAATCTACAAACACCATCCTTGGCCACTTTGGCCAATAAGCACCCCCTGCAACTGTGGGGCATGAGTTTCTGCTTTCCGTGGGGCCCTCCCAGAAATGACATCATCTCAGCAAATCAGACCACATTCAGAGCACATCGAAGTACAGACCAAATGTACCTGACCCTAACTGCACCAGAAACAGCCTTCTCAAAGCATACTTGTCTCCCAATCAGACCTGTAAGGCCAGAACGAGGTAGAAGAGGTTGGTGGCTTCAACTGTACACCAAGTGGCACAAAAAAAAAAATATTATAAGGTCCTTTATTACAGCATAGCCTACTGGCAGAAAATGTAAGGTCTAAACTTCCAGCAACTTAAGATAGTTCATACCCATGCCTCCCAGAGGATATGAAGGCACTCAGCCTTCATCTGCAGTGGTCTAGGAAAAATGTCTGCATCCAGGTTGTCAAGGTACAACTTCTGTGAAGAAGACAGAAGATTCACAGAGGGAAACTAAGGAACCAAATACTTTAAGGTCTAACTCTCTAGGCTTGCATGAGTGGCACCTATACCTGGCCTAGTGCTCCCAAGAGAGCTTACAGTTTTTGAACTGAAGTCACGTGATAAAAAAACAAATATAGTGGTGGATGTGAAGCAATGGAGTCCAGAACTACCCTCTCTCCTATCTATACTGGTACCTTGTTTTCTAGCATGTATGTCTTCCTCCAGCTTCATGTACCTTCTCCAAGTCCAAATTCACAATGGCAAACCCCCGCACCCCACCCCAAAATCAAATTAGCATCTACCTAGGTAGCAAGGGCAATTTTCTGAGGGTTGTTTTGTCCATCTGCGCCACATCCCCAGAACACACAAAACCCACATATATCCTCCTTGGAAGAGAGCAAAAGAATCTCTCCTCCTGATTGAACTCTCTATGCTTTACAAGTGATTTAGTTTTCACACTCAGAGTGAATACAGGCAGGCACATTCAGAAGAGATTTTGGCATCTGAATACCAGTCTCAGATGCTTAGCTCAGGGAAGGACAAGAAATTCCAGAAATAGCCCAAGGATGAGTTCCTTGGGCTACAAATACCCCCTCCTAGGGCTACTACTGTTATCTGCTTGCACACTGCTGCTTCCAGCTACTGATTGCTGCACCTCCCATTCAGCCTGGTGCTCGATTTAAAGTGCACAGTGCCCCTCTGTTTGTGAACTGTGCTTCTGGGAGCAGGGAACCTCTGAAAGCACTCACTTTCTGATTTTACAGACAATAAGCCCAAAGGACCCTCCCTCTGCAGCTGGGATCCTCAAAACACCCAAATCCTTGGGCTAGCACTCTGGGAATGCTGGGCCTCCAGCAGTACAGCCCGAAGTTGGCTCTGACACTGGAACTGTCCTGGGCAACAGAGAGCAGGACTGACAGGTCTCCCAGATACACCCTCTTCTGAGTGGGCAGCACAGGCAGACAAGGGGTTCAATGTCTCAGTGCCCTGGGAACCCTGGTATTAGACTGTGCTAAAGCCACTACATCTTTCAGCGGTGTCCAAGAACGCAGAACTTGCCCTTTTATTAATACTGATGTCTACCAGCAGTTGCTGCTATTCCTGACATGTGTGGGGACAGGATTGCTCTATTCCCCTCCCACTTTTCCTTTACACCCACAATTTTCTGTCCAAAGTTCATTTGAAACTGGCTTTGAAGCAAATTAATAACTTTTCCCCCTTTATTAAATATTGTGATTTCCCCAGCTACTATAAAATTCTACTTTGAGACATGTGCCCTCTAATATTTCACTTTCACAACGTACAAGGACAACCATCAGGAACATGTACTGATTTATAGCTCTGTGAGAAGACACAGTAAAGCAAAAGTAGAAATACTCTTCAGGCAGCACTGCAACCAGGAACTCTAGAGAAATCATGTAATTCTGTTGCTATGTACAAGTAATTTCATTGTTTTCACATTTATAAATCTAATTTAGCCCATCTACCTGAAATTTAAATACAAACTCTTTAAATCAGTGTAAACCAGCAGCAATTGTTATTGAGGATTTGAGAGATATAATGTGCTAAAATTTCTGCTAATGAAACATTGCAAAATGTATTTTAAAAGCCTTTCTGTTTAAGTATAACATTCATACTTTACTCAAGGTCAGAGAGCAAATTATTTTAAAAGCAGCAGGGAGGTTCTAAAGAAAATACACTATGTAAAAATGATTGTAAAAACATGAAAAATCAAATAACACCTTAAAATACATATGTTTTTCTGTTTCAACAGCCATGATGAATTAACATCAAGAGAAATGACAGAGAATGTACAGCAGGAAGTATAGAAAACACAAGCCTACTTTCCAAACTGGGATTATGTACCAGACTAATTTGCCTTAACACTCAGTGTTACTATGGCCCAACAAGGACTGAAAGGACAAAAGCAGCAAAAGAAAAAAACTCAAAACGAACTGTTGTGAAAATGCTGAAGAATGTCACCTATGAGCAGGAAACAAGAACCTATAACCAGACACAAACAGGATTTACCTAAAAGTTGAAAGTTTCACAGCTTACATTGCACAAGTGCCAGCCTTTCTCCCCTAGTGCCAAATGAGACCTACCAAATATTGAGGTGCTTTAAACAGAGACTGAAAATCATTGGTGTTACTACCTCAGTGGACAAGCAAGAGCACAGCTGTAGGGAAGATCAGGTTACAGGAAGGTAGTTTAAATAATAAAACCAGGAATATCTTAAAGTCCACCAGGAAAATATGCTGCACCCTCCCTTTTGGAAAGGGCTTTTTAATAGTCTGAAGCAGTATTTTTCAGTTTCTTCTCCCTTCACTATTTCACTTAAAGTATATCAATTCTGATGGTTTCTTTTTGCTTATAAATGTTTAGAATTTTACCAGTGGACACCGAAAGGAAATGCAGAGCAAGAAACATCACCTTTTGCCTGTCTTTAAAGTCCATTTCTTACCTTTCAATCACACGTAAACATCGCATACCGTTTCTGAAATCCACTCATGCAAACGCCCAGGTTCCCGTGCTCCCCCTTCACGCAGGGAAAGGCCAGGCCATCCTACAGGCGTGTAGCACGGCGACGCTGCGCTCCCCGATCTACAGAGCAGTCAACGCCAGGAGCTACGTTACCCCTGTGCTGCTGCCGGAGCTCGGCCTGGGTAACTTCAGCAGAGACTCACCTTGCATGGTAGCGCGAGTGCCAGGAAACGCAGGCATTGGCCGGGGGAAGGTGTGACGTGGCCGTCTCGGGCTGACTTTCTGTAAATTTGGTTGCGTGCCAGGAGTGAGGCCTGCAGGCGAGGTCATGCCTTCTAAAAACGAGAGAGGTAGAGCATACTAGTTTAATGCAAACAGTTCAGTAATGTGACACACAGTAAAAAAAAAGTCTACCAGGGCAGTTGTCAAACGCTACACGGACAGGACTGAGGTAAAATGACTAAGTGACAGCAAGTGAGATGACTTCCCACATGCATGCCTGTTTTGAAAGGACACCAGCATTCCTTTAAGTGCTTGAGATGCGGTGAAACATCAATAGTCCCTAAGGTTTGTGCTTGGGGGTTTTGGGGCTGGATCTTTTTTGTTTGTTTGTTGGTTTTCGTTTGGGGTTGTTTTGCTGTTGTTGGATTTTATTTTACAATTTTGTTTGTTTGTTCGTTTTGAAGGGTGAGACGGTTTTTATGAGGGGCAGAGACAAGCAAACACATTTTAAAGCACCTGACACATGTCCAGAGCTTTAACAGTTAAAGCTAATACTGAGACTTATGACTCCTACAATGCGACAACAGCACAGTAGGGCTTTGGCAAGTTTCTACTGCAGGCACGTGCTTATGGGAGGAGGGACTAAGAGATAACGACAGGAGGGAATAAAGCCATGTACACTGTCTCATACAAGTTAGTAAGTGATATAACTAAAAGTTTTAACTCCAGTTCTGCTTCAGCTTTCAAAAGGTTTGGCACCCGAGGTATGCAGGGGTTGTTTTTAAAGAACACGTCTCAAAAGCAGTTCAGCAATTCATTTAAGACCCCAAATATCTACATGGATATCACCTCCAAACATACATGCTCATGTCACTGAAGAGATCTCTTCTAAGAAGTGCAACAAAAGTTGTTAGAGCTCAGAACTTCGTAAACCTTTCTGCAAAGCTGCTTTATGCTCTCTGGCCCTTCCTTCTGTTCAGGTATTAGTAACAACAGCTTGCACTTCCCTCCAAGGACTTGCTGCTTGTAACACCTCTTGGCACTCAAGAAATAAGTGCTCTCCTTTTTCCCCAGTGTTAAATAAGCTTTCTGGGTGGAATTCAGCAGCTTCTGTCTCAGTAAGCAAATGCCAACTATGGGCCATTGGTGTAGACCCTCTCTGTCAGTCACCCAGAAATTAAGCAGGACCTTCTTGAAAGTAATTCACCCTATCCTTCTTTTTGGTTCATCCTGGAGGAAGTATAATTTAAAATTTAGACAACATATAAGGCCAGACAGATCCCATCCTTCCAAATCAGTCTGAAACAGAGGCCTATAGGACCTTAGATTTTGAGTGGTTTTTTTTTTTTTTTTCTGGTTGGTTGGTTTTGTTTTGTTTTTTATGCTTTTACGTGTTTATGAAGTTATTACTGCAAGGTTAAGGAATTTGTCTGTGTTACAAAATTTGCTAAACTGAGAACGTGTTCCCTAGTTTCAACTTGAATTCTAAACGCAGTTCTATGGGGTTTTTTATTCATTCTTCTTTTCTATGAATTGAGTTATCACACAGCCACTGGATTTATAGAAGAAAACTAAAGCTCATTATAAACCCAGTATCTTCAAAACAGGTCAGATTTCAGTACCTGGCTTTTTGCATCACATTCAGGAAGATTTGATGAATTCAATCATGAATTGCCTTTCCAAACTCTGGATTACAAAAGAAGAATAACAATTCTGCAGGGAAGCTGTAATTTCACTACGAAGTGTAGCATTATTACTGTCACTAAAAAAAGAAGTAAATGTTTCCATAAACAAAAGCCTACTCTTTCCAGTATGTCAACAGAGAAAACAGTTAAGCAGAGCATCACTATATTCTTCTTTCTTGGTATAATATGAAATTCAGAGAGTGGAGAAACCAAAATATTCTTAGTGCAAACAAGTGCAAAAGATCCTGCTCAGCCCTGAGATGATGGGCTCCAGACAGTCCCTGCATACTCCAAGAGCTCCAAGCCTGTGTTCAGGTACGGAAAAAAAATTGTTCCACTGTTCAGCTGTGCAGAACATGAACAGTTTTTTCCCCTGCAGCTCACCTCTAACAGTACTGACACCAGCTCAGTGAACCCCAAGTACCTATTTAGGTAAATTCAATAGACCTCCTAGGCATGAATTCAGCAAAAACATTATCTATTATGAGACAATTACTATTCTATGTTGCATCTCTAAGGAAACACAAGACTATAAATCTAGCACAACACAAGCACTGTTTGGAGCATAAGGAAATGCAGGTTGGGAAGAGGGCTTCTGCAACGGTTTGCTATGGGCTGGGCAAAAGGTAGGAGGAATCCAATCACTGGGAAGGAACAGGAGGGATGCACTTGTAAAGTCAGTACCATACCTCATGGAACTTCTCAAGATCTTCATAAGATAGTTTCTTGCTACATGAACATCATTTTCAGATGGCATTTTCTGTGCTACCACATCCACCACCACTTTCATCTTCCTGAGCAGCCAAGCAAGGGGAGGAACAGACTGGACTGAGTTTTGACATGAGGTAAGTCAAGTGGACAAGAACTTACAAGTTCTGTTTCATTTTTTTGTATTTGTGGAAATATGTATTTTTGAGATGCCTTTTTTTTTTTTCTTTTTTTTTGGTAGAGGTCATAGTGTGAATGGCCTAATAATACTGGTGGAATACCTAGAAGGTGGAATCACATGGATACCTTGAAATCCACAATGTGACTAAAAATTAATTTATTCTGAATAGTCAACAACACTTTCTGCCACATTCTCACCGTTTATTTACATTTACTACGTCCTGCACTTCAAGAAACACATTTTTTCTAATAAGTGGAGCACAGCATGAATACTGATTACAGAACCAGCACAAATGGATAGAACGACTGGAAAGAAATGGTTAAAAGACACAAAGGAGGAATATTTTGCAGGCAACTAAAGATGCTGGAAGCTGAGCATTCATATTCTAATGTAATACCTCCGCATTAATTCTGAGTGACAGAATGAGATCATCCAAACCTACAACCCAGAAAACCTCTAGCATTAATGGAAGCATTGATAAAAGCATTTCACTGAGAGTGTCTTTCTACCAGTGCTTTTACAAAAGCTGCTGGAAGTAAAATGCTGATAAGTGTCACAGATAAGATAAAAAGAGAAAAAAACCCAACAATTTCTACTGACTATAAGCAATCTGTTAGATAGTGGTCTCAATGACATGCACATGCAAATACTTTAGCAAAAAAACAAGCCTTCCAATCAATTTTTTTAAAAAATCTGTCCTTTTACATTTTCTTCTTGGAAGTCATTAAGAAAGACATTCTGAATTTCACAGGCTATAGAGTGAAGGGATACTGCTTTAGACTGCTGCAGCAATACTGAAGAGGCTGACTGGATGGGGGTAGGGAGAAGAGAAAAAATACACTTTCTTGATCAAGAGAGAAAAACAAACTGGACAAGCAGATTTATCTGTAAATAACAGAAGTCAGAAAATATCTTGAAAAGTAAACAGGAATGCTAGTGAGGCATTTGAACCAGGACTGCCCAGCCACTTCCCTTTTTAAAGCCCATCTTCTCTTATTTCATGTACTCAACTTGCCTGAAGTTTACCAATCCATACAATTACTTTTCACCTGAAATCTAAACAATTCTTCAAAATGCCTGAGCTTCTCGGGGCGGGGGGGAGGTAACTCCACCAAAAGCCCCCCACCTCCGGTACAGGCAGCACACAACCCACAGGCAGCCACAGGAGGAGAGCCTCACACCTCCGCGCAACCGCGCTACCCCAGCGGCCCGGGAACCACGCTCCTCCCCACGAAGACATCTGCTGCTTCTTATTACTATTTCTCACACTAATCCACCCGTCCTCAGGCTATTCAAGTGGCACACTGTGCTGTGACCTCAAAACATCACACGGGAATACCTTTTTTTCTGGTGGCTGCTGCTCTCTGACACTGCAGAACTGACACTGGAACAGGTTGCCCAGGAAGCTGCAGATGCCCCATCCCTGGATGTGTTCAGAGCCAGGTTGGATGGGGCTTTGAGGTCTAGTGGAAGGTGTCCCTGCCCACTGCAGGGCTATTGGAACTATATGATCTTTAAGGTCCCTTCCAAACCAAACCATTCTGTGATTCTAAATCAGCAGCCAGCATTTATAGTCAGGGTTCCCTATAGCACATCTAACCAGAAGTAGGCATCTGATTCCAGTCCTTGCAAATGCAAAGCTTCCTACTGCTCATCTGTCTCAGCTGCACCAGGAAATAAAACCTGGGTTTAGACAGGAAATCCCAATATTTCTAAGTTAAAAGGAAAGAGTTCTGAGTCAGAACTGAGCTGTACCTACAAAAAAACTTACACACTGTCAGCACTCATTCTCCAAGGTAGAACTGTTGTTGTAGTGATAGTAAAGATTCTTTAGAAAAAAAATACATTCTGCTTTCAGTCACGTTGGTTTCTACAGGACATTTTTGTTGGCAAAGCTGCCGACCACTGTTTCACAGTACAGTCCACTTGTTCAAAGGTACAACTTCCCTGCAAACCTGAATTTTGGAACCAGCCAGGAGTTAAGCTGGACAGCAGCTATGAAAACAGAAGTCTCCCTCCATTTATAGAATCACAGAAGCATTTAGGTTGGAAAATACCTTTAGAATCATTGAGTCCAACCATATCCACCAAAGTACAACTCAAGACTTTTCAGCAGTGAAGTGTCTCTCCAGCACTTTGTTTTTAAAATGGCCCAAGTTTTCATTTTTATAGTTGTAGCAGGAGGTTCAAACTACTTGCAGTTATTTTAAACCTTGTGCATAATTAGGAATTTGTCCCGATTCCAGAGTAAGGTAGATGAATACATCTTGTAGGCAGGCTACACAACAGGCTACAGTGGTCTTCTGGGCAGGCCACAAGACTGCCCTGCCTGCATGCCACAAATGCAAGGCTGAAGAAATGCAGAAAGGCTGCAGACCTGAGATAAAAGGGAAACCTACACATGCTTAAAGGTCAAATTCTCAAACAAGAAGAGCACTCAGACGTTTGCACGTACCGAACGTTACCTCTCACCAGGTGCCTTCGGATTGTGTCAAAGCTAAATAAACCAAACTGTGATGCAGTTGTATGTCCTCTGAAAAAAAAAAAATCCTCTCATGCATCATTAAAGGCATCCAGTTACAGCATTGTCCTGCAACAGCCATGCAAGTTCAGTACAAGGAGTTTGGATCCCCTCGGCAAGACACTCTTCCATTGTTTTTCAGTCCACATACGGAAAATTTTGAGAATTTGTAGTGACAGCACGAGTGTCCTTCTTTGTCCCCTTATAAGTCCCAAATGGCTTCACAGTTTCCAGCTTTCTCACCTCACCTCCTTTAAAATAACACTAGGCCAAACATACCAACACTTCACAAACTTATTTTTTATCAATTTGTATGTACAGGGAGAAAAAAAGTCCTTCCAAGCCACTTTTTTTTTTTTTTTCTTTTCTGCAGGTCACCAATCTCGTGCTCAGTGGATTAAAATACACTAGAAAACCAACCTGATGTAATCAAATGGGTACCCCAAAAGACACTGTAAACAAACTACTAATTTTTTTTTTTATTATTCCAAAAATAGTTGAATGTATTTTTCCCTGCAGACTATGAAGACTTCACCCAACTGCCTAAGCTGAGAGTTCATGATTAGGACAAGATTTTTTTTTTTTCTAAAAGGAACAAAGAATAAAATCGCTACCTGAACAAGTCTAATACTTTTTTGAATGAACATTTATTTGGTCAAAATGTATTCCTTTCTTTCTTCTTACCCTCCCTCAAACAGACAAACAACATTCCTTTCTATAAGAGTACTGAAAGGAGTCATTGCACTCCACAAAGACATTAGGTGTTTTCCTCTCCCAGGCAACTATATTCACAGAATTTAAATTGCTTTATGTTATGTTGGTCACCACTGACACATCTATCTGCTTGGGTAATACAGAAATGAAGTAGTTAAAATTTGGCAAAAGACTATGGTCCACCGGCAAAAATGATATAAGGAATTTGAAACAGCTTCTTGCGTCATACTGAGTTATCCTCATCTAGTCTAAAGCAGTTGTTATCAATTGCATAAAGAAGCTTTAGTTTAAGTGCAATACAATCCCCTCATCCTTTCCCCTTGCCATCTTCAGTGTTGTCCTGCCTCCCCAGGTACCTGTCTTTGGATGTAACAAAACCAGGCAAAAGGTAAAAGTGGTATTAAAAGGATGACACAGAGTATCTAAAACTTGAAAACTTTTCTGGAACACTGTTATTCTTCCACTTTATTTCTTCCTCATTTTTTTGAAAATGGAGAAAGGAGGTGGCATACATGTACAAAAGAAATGAGAAGGAAGAAAAACCCACAGAAAGCCTCCTGAAAATTTTCATGAAAAAATTCCATATTAAAGGATCCTCCCTCAAATTAAAAAACTCCCACAATGAGTTTTGAAGTAACCGTTCACTATCTGTCTTGTAACAAATATGTATGATTGAAAAAAAGTTTTATATATATATATATACACACACATGTATCCATCTGACATGTATATACACACACATACATACACATATATGTGCAAAGTCAGGTTTTAGGCTTTACAAAGTACGCCGACAACTCCTCTGTACAGCTTGATAGTTTTGCACTTCAACCACTGGTCTTTGGTTTTCCTAATATACCAAAGCCTTGCTAAAACCTGACCCACTTTTGAACCACTTTGTTGCCTTCCTGCAAGACTGTCCTGCTGCCTTTCACTCAGATTCAGCCCTGGATGCCCCAGGTCCCCTCTGTCCTGAGGCTAGGCAGCAGCCATTTACATCTGCCAGCATCCACACTGCCTGCCCAGGAGGGCCTTAAAAGCCCTCTCAAAGATGGACAGGAAATTTGGGCTTTCTTTGGGTGAGCCACACAGTGACTGCATAAACCCCTCTCAAAAGCCAACAATCAGAGGGCCTTCCTAGCTGAGAGAGAAACATCAGGTCTTGAAATCTTAAGTTAACTGTGTGGAGACATCACACCCTCCCTTCTATAGAGATTACACTCAAATTTAAAAACTCTGTTCATGGCAACCAATAAAACTGAATAACCACTGGCAAATATCGTCACAGTAAGCATTTCAAGGCAATACTTTTTACATCTACAGATCTATAATAGGCTTTAGAAGAACAACATACACCATCTCTTCCCTCATACTTACTCTCTGAATACAAAAAATGCCCCAATGGAACTTTGTTCGGGATGAAAGTTTGTTGAAGATTATTATATTAGGTATCTGCTGAAGATTAAATGGAAATGTTTTCACGTCATAATTGATCAGATGTTGCTTATATAAGATTTAAAAAACTAGCATGCCATCTCAGTAGCCTAGGAAAGTGAATTTAAAGGTGAAGCTCTTACTGTCAGAAATTGTTACTGTTAGTTTGCCAGCAGGACCTTGTTTTCCAAAATAAGCACAGGAAGTCTAACATGCACAAATTCAAATCAGTACTGGCAGCACCCGGGCGTGCCAGGGTTTTTGTTTCAAGACTCTGCCTCTCTCCCTGAACAGCAGCACACGCCCTATCTGTCGGTCAGGATCACCTCGCACTGCATATTAGCATCTATTCTTTTGGGAAAATCCCCCGTGACATATTTCACTGGAATAGGATGAACCAATGATAAAAACTAATCAGCTTGGTCTATGAAAACACTCTGACCTCAGACAGCTGAGCCCCGCTGCCTACATCCCTTTGGCCAGTGACAGCTGGATTAGCTACAGGCTAAAAAACACATTCAAGGCTGGGCACTTAACATGCACAGGCACAAAGTGCAGAAGATGAACAGCTGAGAGAGAGAAGAGCTGGTAGTCTTAAACAACACTGAAACTTAGGTATGGAAATTAATAATAAAGAGTAAATTTTCAGGCAAAGAAAAAAGTCATTAGCAGCCTTGTCATCCTAAGACAAATCTACAGATGCCCTTGAGTACTCAACTGTTTTCAAAGTTTAAATGGTTTTGGTAAGCAGAAAAAAATTAAATTAAAATTGGGCTCCTAATCAACTTTGTGAAAACCTTTAACTTATCAAACAGTAACTACTATCCTTTCTGGTTCAAATGTATTGAAAATAGATTATTGTTGAAGAAAATTGTGTCTCAATTAAGGACAGCTGTTAACAACTACATAACCATGAAGCAACGAAGTCGCCTGGTCTAACACCAGTCCACCCAATTCCTAATGCCTAGCAATTACAGAAGCTCCTTGCAACAAGTTTTTTGTATCCTCCCCTTTTCTGTATCAGCAGCTCTTTGCTCTGCTCAATCATCTCCCTGGATAGAATCACCAGCACAATTCCCCCTGGAGCACCATTCACTGCCTCTGTCTTTGCATCCTTTCCTCCCTCCAGCTCCTGTTCCATACTTGTTTGGAGTTGGCTGTTCCCACCCCTCCCTCTCTAAGGACAGAGCAAGCTCACACTCCTTTTGCAGGTTGGATCCTATACAGTCTTTTCCCACCTGTGTCTTCACGTTGGCAGCCAGACAGGCTTTTTTGTGGATCTACTGTAGTGTCAGAAGGAAAGCTGCAATGATAGAAGATGGTACTGCAGTCACTTAGTAATCAGGTTAAAACATGTCAGAAAACCTGAATATGTATTAAATGCAGTGTATTAGGCTAGTTAATTATACTAGAGATAGAAGACCTCTCATCAATGGCTGGTAAGAAATATTTAATGGTTTACATAAACTGCTTTCAACATCTGTTTAGTTTAGGGACAATCTGCAGGCCTGAATTCAAATTAGGGCATGTGACCTGAGCCTTCCAAAACCTACAATAGTATGCCCAAAGGGGAAAAACCCAAAACACATGTTAAAAAAACAAAACAAAACAAAACAAAACAAAAAAAAAAAAAAAACAAAAAAACAAAAAAAACACCATGCGGGGAAGATTAACTGACTTTCAACATGAAGAAAACACAGGAAGACAAGTATCTGCCTTTTGTTCCATCAGAATCCACAGGACGTTTCAGAAGTACATAGACAAGATCACCAAATAAAATACACTTCTCAAAAAGAAATCTCTGATTCTCTCAGCCCCCTCTGCTCCAGTCCACCCAACCCTAGTTTACTCCTGACATACCCTATGCTGGCAGCTGAGCCTTCTCCAGCATGTAGACCTTAAAAGCAGGATCTTGAGCTTTGTAAAAACCCTGCTCTCAACACCTCTGGATCACAATACCATAACTATACATTTCCATGCATGAAAATTAAATGTAGTACCTGTCTTTCCTTAAGGCAGGAATTGTTTAAGCAGCTTCTGAAAGATGGAAACTATGTTAACACGGAGAGGATGCAGCACTACCAACCCCTAATAACAAACCATCTTATTCCCAATCTAAAGCTGGTGCGAACTGGCCACAAACACCTTCCATTTTCTTCAAGGGATGATTACTATCCTCTCTTGTCCAGTGTGAAGCTGTAATATCAAGATCACCACCACCACTCTAAAAAGGAGGTATGCACATCCTGACATCATAAGACCAACAGTGCTATACCAGGGACAACTCAGCTTCCTGTTTCTTGAATTTCTGCATCAGTATTCCAAGTCAACCCTCCAACTATTTCTACATCAAAGCAACAGTCAAATTCTGGCTTTCTCATTTCCTAAAAGTTTTTTGAGTGCTGTATCACATTTTTTTCCTCAAATACAGCAGCAGAAATTACTTGGGTTCAGCAAGACCTAAGAGAACAAATACTGAAATCACAGGACTGCTAAGGGAATTCATACAGAATAATAAAATTGTGGCCCACATTAGACTTTCTTACCCAAAAGCCTTTTCTAAACCTCTGTTGAAACTGTGCTGGTAGTGGTGGCATAGAAACACAGAGCATAATGCAATCTCAACAATACATTCTGTAGCAAGATTGTTCACAAAAAGGAAAGGCTAAAGCAGATGCAGGTATGTAATGAAATAAATTTTTAGAATAATACTCCAGGTCTCCTTTACCAATGATATAGTCCTTTCCAGTCAGAAAAAAAAAAACACTGGAATATGAAGCAGAACCAAATCAACAGGCACACATGAAGCCTTTTTGCTTATCTGTTGGAGAGCTTGCACTTGATAAGTGTTCAAATATCACTTCTCAGTCTATTCTCACAACACCTTGGCTTCTCAAGTAATCTTCCAAATAAACACTGGCCAGGTCACACAGCACTCAAGACCCACTTATTCCATCTTAGCCATAACTGAGACAACAGATCAGTGCAATGCAATTACAAAAAAATTACAATATTTTCCCACATTAAAAAAAAAACTGAATAAGCTTTCTATGCAGAAATGTTCCCTTGAGGCATCTTGGTCTCAGAAGGACAACAGAGATATGAAAACAAAAATAAATAAATAAAAAAACCCCCAACACACACCAAAACAAACCTCTTCTTCTCAGGAAGCCCCTCCTGGACTACACACAACAGTATGTAAAAATTTATAGTGTTTCCATTGAATGCAACGTTTGTAGATAGCTATGCAGCTGTAAATTACTCCATGATATATGGCACTATTTTTAAAATGGATTTTTATTGTCATAATAACTATTTTCAGATTAAAACAGACATTAGTGTTTTGGCACACTACAGAGCTCATAATTTGGGCATCAAATCTCAGCTGCCTTAACGTGTTGGAAGCCCAAGGCACAAAGTGGATACAGTTGCACAATCATCATCTCAGGTAACCTCTCCCTCCCTACCTCCCAGGGGCAGCTCAAGTTTCAGTTAGAGAAGCTAATTGTTCAATTCCAAGTTATATCCCCTTCTTAATCTCCCACTGATGACTGCATTGGTACAATTTGAAACACTTACACATCCATCTACAATTTCTCAACTAGAAACTGGCAGATATTTTCCTGCAACTTCTTGGAGCATGAGCTCCTCTCCCCCTATGCTTGCAGGGCCTAATCTCTCCAACAGTTTGTGTAGAGATTCTTCACTGAATCAGAGGACATCTGCAAAGGCAGGTATAATGTTGTCACTGCCATCAAGAAGAGCTCCCACCAGCTTGAGGGACTGCAGATTTGTGCCTTACTTTGAGAAAAAGAGAAAGTTGCCTCTGTCCCTAGAGTGTAGATGGGGCTGCAGTGAGCCAAGCAAAAGAAGATGGCTCCTCTGATGAGGACCCTCTATGTCCTGCTTCACCTCCTGACATTTTATTATGCCATAAACAAAGACAGACCTCAACTTCAATCCTCCCTGCTACAAGACAGTGCTGATGAGGACAGAGTGCTTAAGCAAGACTAGGATCCAGCTGATGGTCACAGAAGCAAGAATGGGTAAGAATGACCTTTCTCCCCCTGCATCGTCTCTCTTACAGGTCAGTACCTGGGTCATCCAGAGACAGCAATACTCCTCCTCTTATTGCAAAGGGACCAGCAGCTGTGCCTGGAGAAGATGGGTCCCTTTGCTCTCTGCACACAGTACTGTACCTACAGGATACTCGGACTTGTCTCTGTCTCCAGCCCTGCCCAAACTTTCTTCATCACACGCACAGAGAAACAGAGGCCCTTCCGCAGAACGGGTGGGCTTAGCAGGAGGTAAAAACTACTGTAAATCGTGGAGGATGACGCAGGTTCCGTTCCTTTAAAATGGAGCTGAGAAATTGGATGAAAAAGAGGAAATCCAACAGCCACATAAAAAATCCTTTACTGCAGCATAGCACGGGGAAAACCAAAGCTGTTTGAAGGTGTGTCTTTCTCTGACCTTTTTTGGGTGTAGGTGGTAATGACATGAGTGGCTGTAGCTGAACAGTGTGAGCACGTACGAGGTGGTCGCTGGGAGTTTCTTTGCGATGGTTGCTCTGGAAATGTCAGTCTGGTTTGAAAGCCAAGCAAATCGTGTCCATTCCTGATCCTCCAGCTC
>NW_008600961.1:23013-53598 GCF_000691845.1 Merops nubicus
TGCTTTGCTGTGAAGCAGAGGCTTCTGGCAAGGTTGGAGCCAAGGTGACTTCGTGTTAGGTTAATGGTTGGACTTAATCATCTTAAAGGTCCCTTCCAACCAAAATGATTGGATAGTTCTATATGAACCCTGAAAACAGAGGGCTTAATTTCCTCGCTCCTCTCAATATGTGAGACCCTTCCAGAAATGCAAAGACAGACAATGACTGACAGTTTATGGAAAGGAAACGCAAAGACACAGGCTATCAAACAGGCAACATCTGTGCCAAAGACTCAGGCACGACAGCCACTTTGGACCCTGCCCCAGAGAAACAGCGGTGACATGGACAAGTGGTCACCCCTCACATCTCCCCCCACAGCTCAGGACCCAAGGCAGGAGCTCCCAGAGCTGCTGGTTCAGGTGAAGAACCCACTTCAGTCCAGCCACTGTGTAAACACACTCAGGTCTTCAGTAGATTTATGCTGATCAAAAAAAAATATAACCCCCTACTTAACTTATTAATGGCAATAATGGTGTTTTCCTTGATTTGGGTACCCTGGGAACACATACGAGCTGTATTTTGACCAAATGTACACCAGCCTTCAAACAATTAATACCACCTAGAGCTGGAAGTTTTAGTGACCAGACAGTTCTGATTTCTGTGATTCACAGAGCAGAGCTGATTTTGTTTAGTGGATAATGTTCTTGCAGGCTTTTAGGCTTGTTCTGCAGAAACAGAATGTGCCAAGATATGCACCTAATTTAAAATCATTAGACTTGAAAGCTGCGTTCAGTCACTTCACAGCACAATAAAGGCTATTTTCTGAGTAAGATTGGAAACAGAATCTCTTCACAGCAATAACAACACAAATCTTCAATAGATTAGTCCTCTTCTGACCTACCTCACACCAACCCTTCAGATCTCAATCTTTAGTCACCCTAATTATCACCAAGAATAAGTTTTACAAAAGAGTCAATATGGCAAAAAGAAAACTTAAAAAACAAAAAAAAAACCCAAACCCGCAAGCTGAAACATGTGCTTGGACACAAAGAAAACTACCTCAGTGATTTTCCAAGGCCAGATCAGTTACACTGAATGACAAAATACAGGGGAAAAACCCTCTAGCTAGTATTTGTATATAGTTACTCCTGCTGCTGAAGCTTCTGTGTTAAAAAAGCTGCAGGGGCTATCAACATCCTTCTGAAGTGACTAGCTTAATAACTGAATTCATATAAACTAAGGTATGGGTCCTGATGCAAGGTATCTACAGACAATCTCACAACAAATAATAATACCACATTCCAATGCAAGTTGTGCCTACGTTTCTTTTTAAACCTAAAGCAGTTAATATGGCTCCATCTAACAGCGAATACTCAGTTGTTTCCATTATATGTACTAGATTTACTCTTCCTCAGTAAGAAAAGAAAATTGGGTTGTAGCACTGGTGTTACAAGTGGTGTAGAGGTCCCTCAGGGAAGTTTTAAAACTCTCAAAGAATAGAAAAGGTGTCTTTCATATATAAAAAAAGATTGCTGAAAGAGATATACTGAATACTACAAATGAGCTCTGAGCAATTAATTCAATTCTAATATTTTATAGCTTTCCTTGAAGTTCAGTGCAGTCAGCAGCAATGTGTGACATGTTTTACATGCCAATGCTCTGCAACGTATTATTACACTTAACTATATACCAACAGTAACCCACAGAAGTTGATCATAACTCTTCTGGGATCCTGCCCCACAAATACAATGTGCAGTTCCTATCCAAGCGACTCACACTGGAGGGAAGCTCAATTAGCCTCTCTAGATTAAGGATTTCTCTAATGGAGCTGGCTGCTCTGTCTGGCCACCACTAAGCAGATAGAGACAGAAGCACATCCTGAGCCCACGCTGCTCCAGCACCCCACCTTCACAGCATATGTTCTTGAAGAGCAGGAAGCAGCGACTGCCTGGCAGTAAGAAAAGAAATTATAAATCAGGCAGAGGAGTATTTAACATCGCCCCCTCCCTTCGCAAAACTGTGTAAGACACTTGTATTTAAAAAGATTCCCCCTTCCCTCCCCCAGTTTTGCTCATTACTCCATATTCCTACATTCCTTTCCTTCCAAAGGAGAATCTCACAATCCCTTCAGATTTACAGGGAGGAACAAACAATTTTGGTTTCACGCATTTATCAGCATACTCATTTCCTCTTGCACTGTTCTGTAAAAATCCCCTTGCACCCTTGTGTAACCTCCACGCTTGTCAGCAAACTGCTTGGAGCCTGGGAAACTTTTTCCACTGAATTTTCTTTTCACACCAATAAAAGCTCAAGACTGAAAAACTCTCAGGCCTTGATACTTTAAGTTTCGCTAACAGGCTGACCCTGCTACTCCATTTATGCTGGTGATAGGTATGGGGTTGATGAGATTGTCCCAAAAAAGCTAGCTGCAGACCTATCAGGAAGTAACTGCAAATGCTGTCACTGGAAGGTGAGTGGTTTTGGTTGCCAACACAGAGCATACCAAAGTCAGGTCTGCGTGAGGGCCAGGAGGCAAACGGGCAAGCACACCATGACTGTACTCCAACAATCCCATCACGAAATTTTCATCAGACAAATTGGAACCAACACTGCAGGGCTTTACCGGCCCTGCAGACAGCGAGTAACATACCAAAAAGCCAGGAGAAAGGCACCTCAACTGCTCCCCCAAACCAGTGACGGGCCACGGGGGCGAGGAGCTGCCAGAGCCTCCCAAGTGTTGCCCCCAGTCCAGCCCGGCAGGGACCTATCCCCTCCAGCACCCCTTCTCCCCAGCCCCTTCCTTCCTTGGGCCCCAGGCACAGGCCGAAAAGACAATCTTCAGAACAACCTGGGCCTCTTAAGATCTGATGGGCTGTTGATAGCATTTTAGAGTTACAGACATTTTTCTTATACATTAAAACCAAATCAGTCTTCTCAGGAGCAGCACTTCCCTCCAGAGAGAGGCAGGCTGTGGTTCACCTGGAAATAACCAACCTCAGCAAGGCACTGGAAATCCTCACCTATGGAGAAAGTGGTAGGTACATCCTTCCATCCCCTAGGGAAACTGATGCTACAAATTCTGTGGAATTCTTTCACAGGACAATTTATTTCAATAACCTTTTGAAAAAATCAGCTTTATTCCATAGTTAGAACAACAATCCCTGACCGCTGGGCAGATTTGCACGTGTAAGTTTGCTATGGCTGCTGACCATCATCATACCTGAGGCTATAAAAGACGTAGGAACAGGCTGCACAGAGTTTATCTGGGGGAAAATGAAAAAGATTAGTTCTGCTGTATCCTTAAGGATCAGTCCAGAAGAATAAAAAGGAGAAATTTTCTTCTTCTATACTGGTCTGTCTGCCAAGATGAGGTTTTCCTTAGGTTCAGTGACCCCTCGCACTAAACACACATGCCTCTACCTGTTTATTAGTTCTGTGCTGTAACACAGCAGACCGGTTGCCACGAGAAGCTGACGGCACCACAGCGTCTTTACTGACTGACCCACCCTCATCCACAGTACGAAAACCAAACAGCTTCTCACAGGTTAGAGGATGCACTTCTAGTTGCAAAGGAAATGCTGAAGTGCTGTGGATTTATAGAAATCTTCCAGCTTCAGGAGGGAGGAGGTGGCTGGCAAAATGGCAAGAAGTGCTTTTATTTTATGCAGGCATATTTGGGTTTTAAGAAGAAATCTAGCTGAGACAGTATATGGCAGAACTACAGAAAAGTCCAATAGCTCTGCTGTGTGAACTTGGTGAAGTTAGACAGCATATGGCTAAAACCTTCCCAGCCAAACTGCAATATTCTATCAAAAAATTACTTAACTTTATATAAAGGTGAGAGTATTGATTTCTCACAGATGTTAAAAATAATACAATGAGGAGTTCTTGGAAGTAGTGTGAATAAAGCTAAGCTACATGACCCTTTGCTTGTCAATATTACCACACGCATGTGGGCGCACACACACTCAGTCCAAAGACAGACAGACTTCCATTAGATGGGTCACTTTTCTAACATTGTTTCTGAAAGAGTCTAAAAAGTTATTGTTACGTGTGAATAAGAATGCAAAGTCCAGCTGACAAATACTGTTCTACACTAGGTGACTTATTTGGTAAAACAGGGAAGTAAAACCAAGTGGAAAAAAACTTTTTTCCTGAATTTCCAGCACCAACTCCATTTTCACTCTATATAACAGAAAAAAAAAAAAAAAAACAATTGCACAGAGTACTATTGAACTCACTGTCTGAAAAAGTATTAGAATTAGACTGGTACAGTGGTAAAAAAGAAGAAGAAAAACAAGTTAAAGAGCAAGTACCTCCTTACTTTTAAAGAAAAGGCAAAGTTGAACCTCAAAATATACTTGACAAATAGGATTTTTAATTTGGCTTTAAAAAGTGTTTTTCCAGTCTTAATCTGTGATCAGATAGTGATGAGACATCCTGCTAGACTGCAGCCAGAACAGCACTCAGAGGAAGCAAGCTCATCTTACCTTCACTTCATCTTACTTACCTTCATCTCATCTTACCTTCATCTTACCTTCATGTTGGGCATAGCACCACATCTGATGGAAAACAGCTGTAAATAGTCATGTAATTGCTCTGAAAGCATTTGCAAAAGACCAGCTGAAATTTTAAAAATGTCCCTAAAAGTACTGGGATTGTCCGTATTTTACACACAGGATCCAAAGATCAGAGAAGGTGGGTGACCATAAAGTGCCATGCACAAAGATTTCAGCCTACTGAAGAACAGACAATTTTCAGTGAAGTATTTTAAGGGCAAAAGACCTCTCTTACTTAAGGCCTTATCACAAGTGTAAAGCTGCTTCTCTCCAAGAAAGCACAATTAAGTGAAGAACCTGGGATCATTACTCTAGTTGCTGTTGGATTACAGTGTGGAAGGAAAAGGAGCCTACAGCCAATTTCACACACTTGGTAGTACTGCAGATGAGCTTATAACGCTATGATGCTGGATTTGTAATCACAAGGGTATCAAGTCTATGTAGTACCAAACAACTTTCATCGATAACTTTTCTGAAAAGCGAAACCTATACATTCCCAGTTCAAAAGAAACCCCTGGATGCCACAATCCCAGTTTCCAGAAGGCTTCATCTCCCAACTGAAAAATAAAACACCAGTTAACAGCTTTGTAATTCCAAAACAGAACGGGTCAAGAGTCACCGCTGCCACCTTGTCCTCTCGCATCCCTGGAATCAGCTGGGTGAAAATCTTTTACCAAGAACATATGTATCAGTTTCACTGGGAAATATTTCCCAGATCCTTTTTTTCTTCATTTTGACAACCAAAGCCATGGGGAGTAACCTGCTCATCACTGAGTGCACAGCCACATGAAAAGCAGCATCTGCCATCAAGCCTGTTGCTGGTGCTTGATCAGCCTGGTGCTGGTCTCAGGTGTTGCTAAAGGTGCTGGTCTCAGCCTCTCCTCCATCTGATGCTGGCTGCCAATGTGGACTTCACCCCTCTCTGAGCCTCTCATCTGTCCTCCCTCAGGCACATGGCTTTTTACCAAAAATAGAAAGATGAAAAATAGTGAAGAACCTGAATGCTCAATACTTGTGCCTCTTGTAACATCTTCTTGGTAGCACATTTGGGATGCTGTTGCCTAGACTGACCTTCCTGCATCATTAAAATATATATTACCACACTTAATTTAGGAATGCTTATCCAAAAGAGACTCTGTGTGCTCTAACGTAGAAAACTCTAAATTCTATATGCTTTTGAAATCCCTTTTAAGTCATTTAATGAAAATAATAGCCACAAGAGAGCGCTATCGCCAAAGGATTCAACCATGGGGAAAACTACAGACTTGAAGCTATTCAGAGTAATAATAATAAAAAAACAAACAACAAATAAACCCCACATCTGCTGTGGTCAGGCAGACTTATTTGCACATTTAAAAGAAATCCCCAGACATTTAATTGCTATAGCTGTGATCTTCAGAAGTCAGGAGAGATTCCAGGTGTCTCCATTTCTGAACATGGACTTCAAGATACATTCACTGATCTTTCTCTTTGTTTTCAAAAGGAGATTATGCAGCAGATTTGGGATTTTAGGCACTTTTAAAATTACTCGCTCCAACTGAGATGTGAAATTCACAGGTTATTTTCTGACACTTATTTTTTTTTTGTAACTCACTAAAATTCAATGCAATGAGCTAAAACATTTTAACTGTTTGTGGTTTTGCTGTTTTGTTTTTCGTCACTATGCAGTGAGAACCTGAATACCTTGTACTCCCTTCTTACTAAGCTTTCCAAGAAAAGTGCTGACAAATTCTAACAACAAAGTCAGCCCATTTGTCTGGAAGTAGCACACGGAACTGCAGCATTTTTTTCCATGCAAAACAAAAGTTCCTGGTTTTGCATTTTCAGCTTCCAGTATTTTGTCATAAGGGACTTCCAGAAAGTAAACCTAAAAAAGAACGGACCTAGAATCTGAAAAAAAAAAAAAAACAAACCACAACTATGTGCTTAACTTATGGACTTCTGGGTAGAGGGAGGGGCTCTGCAAGACAGAATTAATGAAAGCAACCTATTAATATTCAGATGACTTAGAATGGCAGTCTTTTGATAGACAGTTACTGACAGTTCTATGATATAGGTCCCTTTGGTTTTAGCACAGCAGCCTCTCTTGCCTTAAAGTGCCTCTTGTCACCTACCAAAACCCAAAGATGCATACAATCACCTTTTGCCTTGCTCTCAACCACAGCAAGACCTATAGTCTGTAGTATTGCTCTTTCCTTCCTAGTCCCACGTGCTGGGTAACCAGTGGGTCTGACCTCCCGCGTCTGCCAGTCAGCCTGCGTCTAAACCTGGAGCAAACTGCAGCACCACACCGCAGCCAGCAGCGCCTCTTTTCAAAGCGGCCATGCGGGCAGGAGCCTTACCTTGCCCCAGCACCGCATCCCCCTTCCTAGCCCCACCACCTAATAAGCTGCATTTTACATAAAAAGAAACTAACGAGACCTGCAAAACGCTCTGCTTTGGTCTGTGAAAACAAATGAACGCAAATAAATTACCCAGTCTTCGTGGCTTTAAAGAGGTTCAGTCATTCACTTGAGCAGATCAGGATTTCACCACCGCAGTTTGCTCCGGTTTGCCTTGTACCCCAGCCCAGCCGCACAGGCTTGAGCAGGATGGAGCAGCAGCTTCATGAAGGAGTAAGATATGCACTATCAACAAAGAGGTATTAACTTTTATGAGGTATGACATCATTGATCTTCCTGCCTGCTGAATTCACCATAGACTGCCATGATAAAGCTTTCCTATTCTGGAAGGGTTTTTCCTCGCTCTGCCTTGGGGACCTAGACAGGCACATCTGGATGTCTGAGACAGAAGTGTTGATCTGCTGCTTCACCGGGGCCGAGGCAAAGGATCAGGAGCGAGGAACAGGAAGCAGAGCAGCCCTCGGATGTGCTTTGCCCAGGACGGTGTCGGCAGCTGCCTACGCTGGCCCAGCGAGCTGCCTTCAGCAAGAAGGAACTTGCCACATCCCTGGAACACGCGGCTGTGGAAACCCTCGCGCTGCCTGTGGTCAGAAACAACGGGTGTGTTTTGCCTCCCAGGCACTTACCGGAATGAACTCACCCTTCGGTAGCTGTCCCAAATGAATCCAGTTTCCTCAGAAACCACATTCCAAGTGCTGGTGCTTCTACACAGGTGTGGTGCATTCCCACACTGATTTCAGCTGTGATTTACCTAACTGCGGCCAAGGTAACCCAAAAATGGGAGTGGGGAAAGAGAGTTCCAGTCCCAGGGCATTTCAGGAGACGGCCCTGCCTCAGCTCATCCCATTCCTGGTTAAAGCACTACAGCCACACGATGCAAATTACTGAGACTCCACAAAGAACGATGCCATGAGATGACATGCTTCAAGTCTTATTTGGGAAAGCTATTTTCCTCTGACACATCCTGTGCCAGCTCAGCTTTTGGAGATGTTACCATTCCCCAGAGCTCTTTCTTGCCCATGAGATGTGACCCCTGGTTTGGATGCCTACCTGCTGCTAAGGCCGCTCCATGAGCCAGACCAAAGAATGGCCCTGATCTCAACTGCAACCCAGCAGAATTCTCCCCAAATCCTGGCTTTTGTCACTCTGCCCTTCCTCTGCACTCAGCACAAAGCTGGACTAAAAGTCTAAGGGCTATGTAAGTCAGCAGTGTGGCAGCTGTGTCTCTGTGCCAGACTTTGTTTTGCCAGGTGATCCAGTATTATTCAGATTCAGCAGCAGTGACCATAAAATGGGTTTCTTGTAGAAAAGATAAGATGCAAATTTCTTCAGTTACTCAGTAACTAAAGCCACAACGCTCTTGCATTCCTGCCTTTCTTTTAAGTGGTCATATTTTCAGAGTTAAGGGTTGGATTGAGAAATTATTTTAAAACCTTTTCACAATAGTTTCAAGTAGGAAGGTGTTCCACGTAGTTACTTGACCAAGTAGAGCATAAAATCTCTACACTCAACATGGTAGGCTACTCGACACTGAAACATTTAAGAAGTGTCCAAGTCGTTAATCTTGTCAGTCATTTAATCTTTAGTAGGTTAAATATGTAACCTAAAATAAAAGTAACACACGGAGAACTGGAACACACTGAAACAGGAGTATTACTACTAACCCAACCCTCTCAAGTACTTAAAAGCAACCCCAAGCAATTCAACACCAAAATGCATATGTCTACAGAAGCATTCTTTCCAAATTCAAGTAAGATTCCTGACAGAAAATCATTATTTACTTGGTCTTTACTGAATGTGGATACAATTCTGTTTCAGTCAGGAGTCTGCAGAGATTTACAGTATTATCAAACACACTCATGCACAAAAATGCCCTGTGAGTGCATATGAAGGTACTATGTGAAATGAGTACATCTTCAGACTCCCAAATTTTAGAACGCTCACCTGTTTCTCACTCTCACGCAAGGGGCTATACATGACAGTTTTCACTGCCTACCTGGAAATCCACCAGCTGAAAGCAGTTTTAAGAATAAATCCAACATAGGACCCAGTAAAAAGCTACGGTTAAATCCCGTAGCACTTGTATACTTTTTTCAGCTTCAGTCTTGTGAGTCCTCTCTCTAACCTGGATGAGACTATTCATGCTCAAAATTAACCATTTCGACAGGTACTTGCAGGACTGAAGAAAAAAAACCCAAACCCTAAAAACCAGTCATTACTAACAGGTTGTTAATGTCTGATGCATATTCCATTCCACAAAAAAGCAACATTGTCCAATTTTGGTAATCATTTCACAAAACTTAACACTATTGCCACATGTAACCTTCTGTATAAGCATATTCAAATTATAGAGGATTCCTTTTACCTATAAGGAAATGCCTATGCCCTTCTTAGTACTGCAAACATCACCCTAACGGAGATGACTTGGTAAAACATGGTGACATCCATTGTATTTTTGGCTTTCTCTTATTTTTTTGAGAAGTCGATTTGATTTGTAGAGAAGTCGATTATGAGAGTTGCTGCAAGATGAAAACATGCCACAACATAGGTATTGAGAGAGTCCTGACAGTCGTACAAGACAAACATCCAAAAATGTGACAACAACTTGCTCTTTGAAACAAGGGACAATACGCCACCAGTTGGAGGAACTTAGTTCACCTCATGTCCATTCGTTTGTCACTAAAAACATGAATCATATCATGTTAATACAGCTAAGAAATGGGCAAGGTAGGCAGAAAATTAAGAAGCACAAGTACTTTTTAGATGTACATGTCACCAAAAAGACAGCTGGCACAGGAAACATCTGAACACCCAGGTGGTATTGCTGGAGTCATAGTGCAGGGAACATGGATTCACATATTTTGGACAAGTGACTGTGCCAACAGTAAGGCAACCAGGGGAAATGGTCCTCACCAGGGCTCTTCCAAGGTATGATCTGATGGAAGTGTGTGATCCTCTTTTTGTCATGTCCATTCCTTCCACCAGTAGAGCAGGACCACACAGCTGAAGGAGGAGCAGAGTGGTGGCCTGGGCAGCCCTGGGTTTGCCAGTGGAGGAGGCATGGGGCATGGCTGAGTGGGAGGGGAGCTCCACGCCAGCTGGCCTCCTCTGAGGACCCACACTGAGCACACACAGAGTGGCTTATCTGGCAGGTGTTCCATTACGTACTCCTTTATGGTAAGATCCTGCTGGGATTGCTAGGCACTCCTTAAAACACAGGACATCCACACCAAGGGCTCCCGATCCAGGTCTGTAGGTGCCATACAGTTCGCATGGCGTGCTACCTTTGTGCTTACCTGGTTCCTGCTCTCCACCCATGAGCCACGGCAGCTCACTGGCAGCACCAAAGGAGAAAAACAGAGGGTTGGTGATGTCCTGTCATATCTCCTGACACAGATGGCTTGCTCCAGTCTCCATCATGGGAACCTCTGGGAGCAGGGGCTGGTAGGACATCCTATCTGGCACACACTTAAAACCAGCCATCCTGCTTAGAGCAGAAGAGTGGGCCTACAGCAATGCACTAACCTATTTCTCAAGTGAATTTGCAAACCAGGGATTTAATGATGTGGCCCTTCCACCAGCTGCAGTCCTACAGAAATGTTCAAACCTTGAACTTGAAAGCTCTGTGCATGTTACAAATACCCGCTCTGCAAGTGCATGGATCAAAGATCTGCACAAGCACAGGCCATTCCACACCCACCTCAACTCCAGGAAACAGGGGTAGCAAGGTACTGTCATACCTGCCTACTTCTTACAGAAACCCTGGCAAGCTCTACTGCAGTTTCCTTCTTATTTACAAGGGCTGGCTGAAAATATAGGCATTCAAAAAATAATAAAACTCTGTTCTTGGTCAATTAAGGACAAGGTCAATTTTCCAAAAGGAAGTATTATGGCTACTGCATAAGAGAGAAATCATTGCTATTTGTTCTGCTATAACAAACCCTAGTTCCAGAAGCAATGAAAACAAATTTCATGGCAAAACAGATTTTACTCCTACTCAGCACTGGTCCTCCACAAATGTATTTGGTTTGTTGAGCAATACTTAACCATACCCATAACCTAAATACATATAATACTTCCTTAAAATCTGTAAAATTATGTGTATTTTTCTATTTGTTTCTTATACTGTTGTTATCTATAAAACTAGACCAAGTAGCCAAATACAGGGTAAGAGGGAGAACTCACAGTTCTCCATCTATATCTGCAAATTGTACAGAAAACAAAAACCTCTCATCTTCCCAAAGTCGTTCACAAATTCATATTTCCAAGTTTCACAGAGTATTCCAGCAGTAACAATTTTTAAAAACTTATACGCTAACTTTCCATGTGTAGGTGTTTACAGTTCACACATCACACCATTCACTTCCCTTATCAGGATCCTGCACAGTAAATTTCAGTATTCGGACTATGCTTCCGATGGCAAGTGTGTTTGCTCTCACTCACCTTCCTTCTGCTCTAACAAGGGCATTGCAAAACTGGCTTCCACTTTGGTCACATAAAGGCACTAAATGCTCCAGAGAAGGAAAGAAAGCATGCCCAATCACACGTGTGGGCAACGTGGCCAGAACTACTCCAGAACTTTAAGGCTGGTTCTCAGGCATTGGCAGTGCCTGCAGAATTGGTCAAGTTAAACCAGAAGTCCAGCTTCCAGCCACCAGCGGACCTTGTGGAAAAGAAGTCCATGGCTACTCCCTCCCTTGCCCACCTATCCCCACTGTCACTAATAGATGATTCAAGCAGCCAAAGGGACAACTCCGACATACCTTCTTAGGGTGGCTCCCGAAGGCCATATAATCCCACCCTCCCTTTAACATCAGTCAATCACAAATGGAAGCGCCTCCCTCGTGCCAATGTTTAACAGCTTAATGTGTCTCATGAATTCATAGTGAAAAACTATTCCAAATTTTCATACACTTATGTCTAGCCATGTGCAAAGGAATAGAGATAGTATTTAATGAACAGAAGGGAATTTAATTTACAAGTGTATGCAGAACAATTAAATTATACATAATATGTTAACCACCTCAGTATCAACACTGAGCAATTTTACATGCGTACATACAGACATCTCTTCCAAACCCAGAGAAATTCACACACAGTTCCTGTAAGAAATGTCCTAAGTACAGTTTCCTTTCCATTTTCCTAAGAAAGAAATCTACTCGAGAAACAACTCAGTGCTACACTGAGGAACTAGTACGTGATTAAGATGTGCTGTTCTGACAAATCCCCTTGAGAAAACAACACGAAGCCTCCCAAATCCTCTTTTCATCCAAGACCAGAAGTACACCGCAGTCATTCAACTGTTAGTGTATGTAACCTATTTAAACAACATGTTTGTTGTTGAGCCAGTTGCACAGTCCTGATTTGGTTTAGACCACAACTATGCAACATTTCCAAAAAATACAGCAAAGCCTGTTTGTGGATAGGCAGCACATTTATGCTGAGCATTTGGTACTGGCGGCACTTTTATTTAGAGACCAATGTTATCTTACCTATGCAAGTCAAGCAGCAGATTCTTTAAAAATAGTGGGTCAAAATGATTTTGTGGAACTCAGCTACCACTGAGAAACTTTTGCTGCAGTCAGAAGTTAATGACTGTGGATGAAGCATGCTACTCGCTACAGTAAAGTTTTTTCACTTGATCTTGGCTTTAAGTGCATCAGACTTCTAAACCAAAAATAGCATCCTCTACTGCTTCCTAGCTACAGAAATAGTTAAAGTGAGAACGAGATGTGGCATTACTGTCTGAAAGAGTGGCCCTTGTGGAGGAATTTCACACGGACACGCTCCTCCACAGAGATACAAATAAAACCTGATTTTTTTTGATTAACTCTATTCACATTAATAAGAAATAAGTTCTCTACTTTACAAATAATTTCGCTAAAAAGTAACTTTTCCACATGATGGTTTTCAAAGAGTTTGCTTTTCACTTCTGGATCAGTCTAGAAATAGATACTACAAATAACGCTAGCGAAAGAGAGTATTCAACACAAAATCTAGATCTTTGCTTCTCAAGCTGTCACAAACAGCAAGGACAAGCGTGATTGAAAAAAGACTCTCTTAACCTTCAAGACTGGGTTGTTGAACTTCAAACCATTTGTCTATTTTTTGCTTTGGATTATCACACCAACACCCACAGGGAATAAAATAATAAATCAATGCTACAGAGAAGCATCACAGTGCTAGACAAAGCACACAGAGCAAGCAGACAAAAAGATACTACGATGGCTTGCAGATCAATACTTCATCTTACATGTAACTCAGTGAAAGAGAAGTGTGGTACTCACCCTAGACAACAGTAAGGGTGGATCTAAAGGCAGCTGAAATAATCTAAAAATGCTAAGACAGGCACTTCAAGATTGTTGTAATTAAAGTGCAGACTGTCTCTGAAAAGTGGTAGTCCTATCCAGCTCAAAACTACCTCCCCAAGTAATTTTGTAGTCAGATCAGTTCCCTGATCAGTTCCCTGATCCAATTCAATCCAGACCTGCAGGAGTGCTCATACAAAGAATAAACAACTGGTTTGCTTAAAGACAGGACTGTTTAAAGCACTCATAAAAATTCAGCCTAACATTTTGGGCAAACAAAACAAAACTATACTGTTGTTCAAACCGTAACTTCTGAAAGAAAGAAGGCAACAAGGCTTTTATAAAAACCTGCAGCATTTGAACTTCCAACAGGGAAAGAAAAGCTGTTTCAGCACACAGACAGCAGTGCATGCGAACAAGCTGGCCAAGAATAAAATGAGACTGGAAGTTAAAAGGTTTCTGACCGTCAAAGGACTGATGTCCTAAGGCAACTGTCCAAGAGAAAGAGTAAAGCTGAAAAACCACAGACAAAAACCCTAGCTAATTTCATTCATTAAGTTTTATGAAATTTTATCTAATATTATGCAGGCTTGTCAAGGACCCAAAAGTCTCTTGCCTCTTTTGGGAGCTCTGGAAGTCTTAATGAATTTAAGACAAAAATGTTTTCCCTAACAACAGCCACTATTTCAGCCTCTTGGCTAGAACAGCTAGGTTGCTTTTGCCCATTGCACATGTGCTAGGGAAGCAGAAAGAAGAAGGACGAGAAAGGACTGATGAAAATCCATCAGCTTTGCACCAAGCTGCATGCAGGCACGCATAGCAATGGGGCTCTGTCGCCTGCAGAGAACGGCCACAAATCCCCAGCAGCAAATCAGTGCTTGATAGGCTGTATCAAACTTCAAATTCACATGCTTGAAGTACTTGTCAGTGACAACACTCAGCCTTGTCTCTTATATATAAGAGCATTTCAGCCTCAAACCTCATGCCATTTCCAAAGACAGATGAGAATTCACAGATTCTAAGTCACTGTCATAAAACAGAAAAACCCCAAAAAAGATGGAAGTTTTCCACTTGGGGTGAATCTTGTCATAGTAATTAAGACTTGCTGTCTTGGCAGATTCTTTAATGTCTATAAAACCTCTCAACCCTGAAGTTCTCCCTTCCTGTGACAGAAACAGCTGATGTAACCTCTGCTAACAAAAGTGCTTTTGCTTTTACTAGAATAGCCAGAGCAAGTTGAAAGCACTGAACATCAACATGACTTATAATAGTTGTGAATGCATTTTGGTTTGCATTTATTAGCTTTAGGGTTATACAGATTTTGGTTGAGCTTCTGGAAGTAGCTATTGGTGAAGATATAAACTATCATCTGAGAAAGAGATTCAGGTTCCCATAATTCCTTCTATCAAAACTAACTTCTTAAACCAAAGGCAAAAAGTTTGCTTTTGTACCTCTCTTACCTGTCAGCCCTGTTTCACAAAAAAAACAGTCTTCATTTAAGACAGCCTTAGACAGTGGTTACGTGTATAGACTGGATCATCATGTCTGTCAAACCCTAATTCCCATCATTTTCTGTGTTCCAAGAAAATTCTTGTTTTGATTCTAACATAAACACCAAAAAATCTCACACGAAACACTGGTTGGTATAATTTGCTAAAAACAAGTAATTCATCTGAAAGTTCCAATTCACCAGACTGGGCAATAAATTAGGAAGATTTTGTTGCTTGAATTTCCTGATTTTTTGCAGAAGTTTCAAGATTTAACCTACTTTCATTCACATCTGTCCAATTTATTAAAAAATATTTTATAAAACTTATTTTTAATTCAAGTTAGTACTAACAGTGTGAAATGTCATAAGTCAAAATGGCAAAAAAGTTTCCATACCAAAAACGTGTTCTATTTTGATAAACCATTTCAGTTTATCCCCTTCACTAATAACTAACTGAAAGAACTCTTTACCCAAACCACGTAAGAAATGCCTGAGTCCTCAAATAGTCTCATAAAGCAGGAAAAGCTTCCCATGCAGCCTGCTCCTCACAGCCCAACTGGCCTGCACAGCAAGTGCACTAAAAATCCTTGCCCGTGCCTGCACACGGAAGGCAGGGAAGCAGGGGAGGCTGGCAGCCAGTTTGAGCCCTGCACTCTGGGAGGACAGAAAGGAGCAGAGTCCCCTCATCACACCACCAGGGCATTCGCAGAATATATTGCCTCAGGCTTTGCTCTGATCTGCAGGCTGCCTCTTCCCACACCTTCTTCCACAAAGGGTCCATGGTCAGGGAAGAGGTAACAGCACATAGGTACATTAATAACCCAGAATCAAAGTCATTACCTTGCCAAGTCTTGGCAAATTTAGTTGTCCAGTATCTTATAACCTGGAAGACATTTGGTTTCCCAACTGAACGACACAAGCTTACCTTTTTACTACAAGCTTCAGTGTCTTGTGTGAACCCTTCACCAGACAGATCGCTTCTTGTCGGAATCCAGAGAGGCCGACATCATTGATGCCGACAATTTCATCCCCAGCCAGTAACTTGTCCACAGCTGCAGCTTTGCTCCCATCTTCAATCTGAAAAAAAAAGCATACCAAAGGGTAAAATTGAGGCTGCAGAGTGCCACCTTTAAAACAAGTTAATGAGTTCCCAATATCGGCTTCATGCAATAGTTAATACAATCATTAAGTGCGTAATATAATTTTAGAAGATACATTTAAAAACACTATAAAGGAGCAATGGTACACAGACAATTAGAACAGGAAAGAAATGAAAGGGGGGAGAAATCCTGAGAAAACTAGAAAACTTGATGGATATTTGGGAGTCAAAAGCATCTGTGATCTTGAGCTCCATTCAATACTGTACAGGCAATCATACTTGCAAATAGACCTTTGGGCAGGCATCGTAAAATCTGGTTCTCTAGAGAAGGTAGCCAATAATATTAACCATTCAGTCAATAACATTAGGCACAGAGTAAACTCAAAAAATTAGGAATATAATGAAATCCCCAAATATTGCTTAAAAAACACTCTTCTAGAAAATAAAGTGATTTTCATCAGGCACATAACAGTTCGGAAAATAATTGAGAATATATAATCCACACAGCTAGCTAACAGCTCTGGCTCAAAGAAGAAAAGACGCTCTGAGAACCAAGGAAGAAAAACAACACATCACACTGCTGAAGAGCAAAATAATACTAAGGGAAATTCACTGGAAGATTATTTTGCTGCCACAGGCATCTCTCACATTCATTAAATTTTTTACACAACTATTCATAACCTGTGGTGAAACAGGCACAAGATAAATTAAAGAGTCAGGGTTTGGCAATTCCCACCCCAGTGAAGGAAAAAAAAAACAAACAACCACATGATGAGTTACCCATTTTCAAAATTTAAGATAAATCTCAAAAGCTTGATCAGCCAGACTAGCAAGTACCAGCAGTTTGAACTCATTTCAAAGCATGACTATTAGGATGTCATGAAGCTGTGCAGGGGTAAATTTAGACAGGCCAAAGTCCAACTAGAACTTAATCTGACTACTGCCATAAAAGACAATCAAAAAATGTTTCTACAAATACATGAGTAACAAATGGAGGGCTAAGGGGAACCTCCATCCTCCACTTGATGTGGGGGGAGAAACAGTGGCCATGGCTGAGGTACTGAATGTCTTCTTTGCATCAGCCTTTAACAGTAAGACCAGTTGCCCTCTGACTGCCCAGAGACCTGAGCTGGAAGACAGGGAATGGAATGAAGCCCCCATAATTGAAGAGGAAAAAATCAGTGACCCACTACACCCCTTACACACACAGAGTACTGGGGCCTGTTGTGGTGAATATCTTTATCAATGATCATGAATGATCATTGATCACTGATCACTCAGTAAGTTTGCAGCTGACACCAAGCTGGGCAGGAGTGTTGATCTGCTTAAGGTAAGGAAAGCTCTGCAGAAGGACATGGACTGGCTGGATTGATGGGTCGAGGCCAAGTGCCAGGTCCTTCACTTTAGTCACAACAACCCCATCTAACACTACTGGCTTGGGGAAAAGTGTCTGGAAAGCTGCCCCACAGAAAAGGACCTGGGGGTGTTGGTGGACAGCTGTCTGAACATGAGCCAGCAGTGTGCTCGGGTGGCCAAGAAGGCCAGCAGCATCCTGGCTTGTATAAAAAACAGTGTGGCCAGCAGGACTAGGGAAGTGATTGTCCCCCTGTACTCAGCACTGGTGAGGCTGCAGATCAAGTATTACGCTCCATTTTGGACCCCGAGCCACAAGAAGGACATGGAGGTGCTGAAGCATGTCCAAGGAAGGGCAACTAAGCTGCTGAAGAGTCTAGAGAACACGACTTATTAGGAGTGGCTGAGGCAACTGAGGTTATTTAGTCTGGAGAAAAAAAGGCTGAGGGAGACCTTATCACCCTTTACAACTACCTAAAAGGAGGTTGTAGCGAGGTGGGGGCCAGTCTGTTCTTCCAAGTAACAAGTGACAGGCTAAAAGGAAATGGTCTCAAGTTGTGCCAGTGAAGAGAACTGTTTGTGAAGCATTGGAACAGGCTGCCCAGGGAAGCAGTGCAGTCACCATCCCTGGAGGTATTTAAAAGACATGTAGATGCCACACTTAGGGACATGGTTTAGTGGTGGACTTGGCAGTGCTGAGTTAATGGTTAGACTTTATGATCTTAAAGGTCTTTGCCAACCCAAACGATTCTATGATTCTAAATACAGCTGTAGGTGTTGAAGACTGCAATTCAGGCCCTCAGCTTTCTCAATTTCTTCCCATCTCCTTTGCTGTCAGCATAGCCTCTGGCTTCGGAGTTGCTTGGGCTCATGATCTATGCATTTAATTTCATTCATCCCTTACAATCCATACCCCACCTCTTCTTGTATATTTGACACTTTGTCTTCAAAGCAGACTTTCATTTATATCTTCATTATACTTTGCACTGACTACAGTATCTGAGTCTCACATTATTAAATGCCAGTGAAGCTACAAAGAATACTCCAGCAACAAAAGAATAAATTAAATAACCTAATAAAAAAAGCAATATCTCTTGATGAAAGTACACTAGGATGATGTCATACACTGCAGCAATCTCACTGCAGGCACATAAAAGCTCTCTTTATGTAAGTTTAGGATAAATGTTCTCAAAAATCTTCAGACCTGCAAATCTAAGCCAAAAAGAATGTCATGAAAAATGCTTGGTCTTATACTAAAATGCTCATTACTAATACTAGTCAAGCAACTTTATTTCCAGAACTTATCTTAATAAAACCACATAATTAAAGACAGAGCAAGTTTCTACATCCCAATACAGCTAATTCTCAAGCTATGACCTGCCCTCTGACCTGCCTGTGTATGCTTTGAACGCTAAGAATTTAGCAAATACCAAATTATGGCTGCAAATCTTCAGCAAAGCTAAAAATAAGGGAGCAGCAGTGGAAATGCCTTACATGCAAGGAAAGATTTCAGTTCAGGGATGTCAAGTATGGAGTGGCTGGCTTACAAGGGACCCTTAAGTCAGACAGAGCTGAACAAGAGAACAGGCAGCCTGGGACTCGCGTATCTCAAGCCGCCTAACAGGCAACTGCAAGTCTTTCAAGTATTCAGATTAATTTATAGGTTACTACCAAATAAACTGTGCTTGGAGGTCTGAAGCACAGTAGGTTAGAAAAGCAGTGTGAAAACTTTAATGAAAATCAGAGCTGAATCACTAGAATTATTGGGAGAAGGTCAAACAGAGGTGAAAAAAAAAAAAGGAGGGAAATTATTTAATAGGAGGACATGTTTTAAACTCCAAAACATAGATGCAGACCAGTTGTGGCCCTTATGCCCTAATAAGGCATCAATTGAATGGCAAGGGGTAAGAAGCCTGTGGGCCCTGCCACCTGGGCCTGAAGACCTCAACAGGGTCTTTTTTTTTTTTTTTTTGTCTTGAATTAAAAAAGGCAAAAATCTGTCTCCTAGGGTTTCAAGGAATGTTCATTGTTCTCAGTGAGCATGTTTGTTTTTATTGCAGGCTGGCAATGCACTGACAGCAGGGAGTATTCAGTTACCCCCTCTGAGCTCTCATTTCAGCAAGGAGACTACGCGTTCCTCACAGTGCAAGCTTTCCAAAGAGACTTTGGCTCTCCAAAACAACATTAATAAAAATAAAAAATGTAAAAATCAAAACCTAAGCACAAAGCTGAAGCCATCCTCATGAAAACAAGAAGTGGCTTGCTTTAATACCTTGCCTTCAGATCAGCTGCATCTAGGGAGAATAAAAACTATGCTCCCATTTACAGTAAAAGCCTTCCTGAACTGAACAAATTTAAACATAAACCTTTCATACTCCTATCTCCAAATGGCTGTATGGATGAGATTCCACTTGACAGTGCACTTTAAGTGGAAATGGGAAAGTTAGCTAGACAGGAAAAAATACAATTTGTTCAGTTACACTAGAAGTCCTTCAGTCATAATGACTGAAAAAAAAAAGCACTTGATTTTGCACACATCTAATGAAACAGAGCCAAGAAAAAAAAAAAATCCATTACCTCTTGAAAGCCACTGTCCTATTAACCTGCCTCCTCTGCTCAATCTTGGACAGTGCCATTCCAGCTTCTCCTTCAGGTTTTCTTTTTTTCTGTTTACTAGCCTTACCATTTATTGTTTCCTATTAATTCACCCATTAAGAAACTTTCCATTTCATCAGACCTTCTCTAGAAGTGTAAATCCTATCCAAAACGCATAAAACATCTGAGAACTAGCAGACACGCTTGAAAATTTCAAAACTATTTTTCACACTTATATTTCACTCACCCATCTACAGAGTCAGCTATGCTGTGTTCAGGACTGAAGCCTGAGAGTTAAGATTTAAGCCCATATTATTTATCTAACTAGCCTCCATTTCTTTGGATGAGTAAAGAAAAACTAGCTGAAAATGAAGCCTTGAAAATGCAAATGGAGGTTTTTACATGAGGTCTTTCAAGAAGAGTCAACAAGAAGAGATCTGCCTCAGTCACTATCAGCAGGCAGATATGACTGGACATAACCCTGAACAAGCCCTCTGCTCAGGCTGGAGTACTTGAGGGAACTTAATGCCCATGAAGTACACATCTTAACATTTTTATAGCAACAGCAGGAAACAAAAGGCACACAGAAGAAAACCAGTCAACTTCTTATTTTCCTATAAACAGGGGATATAAGTCTTCAAAACCAGGTATAATTACACTGTCTATCTTGGATGAGTAGAGTTCTAGAAATGCCCTCAAACCATGCTTTCGACACGTAGTAAAAAGATCATATCCCTTTTACTATGCTAAATTAACAAGAGTAAACACCATGACTTCCTACCAAAAAAAGAGTGTTTTCAAAAGGAGATGAAAAGGATGTTTGTTGATGAAAGCATCTGTTTAGGCAGTTTCCAACTCTCACCCTGCTGTCCCCGATGACCTCCCTACAGCCAAGAGCAAAGGCCTTTGGGATCCACTCATCAGGGAGGATTTGAACTGCAGATTTCAGTCTTCTTAATGGTACCTACATTGATTGCCATACCTTCCTAAATTTATTTTTGCTTATAAAATATCATATCAACAAAACAGCAAGAGACACTGATACAAGATGGAGATGTAAATAACAGGTTAAAAAAAAAATATGTGATTGAAAAAACAACACATGTAGCTCTGGTATGTGAAATTCTTTCTGTGAAGAGGAGGAAGAGCCTTGAAATGGGAAAAGAGCTGAGCTGGGAAGAAAAACCTACCAGCTAGATACACAAACACATTCAGAGGACATTTCCAATCTGCATTTCCACTGTTGGCAACGCACACGAAAAGGAAAATAATGGCCTATATCTGCAGCTTTAGAATGCTGCAGTGTTGATGGGGAGCACCACTTCTAGAATGTGACCCCTTCACTCCTCTGTTTATCAGGTCTGACGCTTTACTTCAAATAACCACATTCCTCTATAGGCACCTGTATAAACAAGCAGGAGACAGGTTGGGGAAGTGCCGTGTCACAGGAGATCTAGTTTTGTTTACAATGACGATAGTTTCTTGTCCATGCTCTCTTTGGACAGGGTGGGAGACGGGATGGAAACCCAAACCCAGAGACAAACACAGGAAAAAACAGCGCCGTTTATCAGCATTCTGCTATCGGCCGTGATAAAACTGTTTTATCATAATTCACTTCTCATACAGCCAAGAAACGATTCTGTGGTTGTTTGTCTTAAGAGCATCTAATATGGATTTTTTTTCAAAAAAATAACAATCTTCGCATGAGATCTGCAAAACGAATAAAATGTAGGAAGTGTCAAGTATTTTGATTTGCACAGAGTTAAACAAAGGAGAAATGCCTTCACAGTTCAAGTCTGGCATCTGGAGAACTTTGAGGAATCATCATAAAATTAACAGAACTGACCCAGCTCTGCAGTCTGCAAATGCAGTCTTGCATGGCAAAGGGCACCATTCACCAGCAAGACTCATGGGTCAAACAGAGGCAGGATAAAACAGGGGTGCAAACTGCAACAGGACCAAACTGGTCCGAAGACAGTGGGTGTGCATACATAAGGCATCCCGCACAGGCATGCATGCGCTAGAGGCTGAGCAAGGCTAACACATTTGGGTTTACATTCCCTCACATCCTTGCCCTCCCACTTCTCGATTCAATACTCGGACTTTAAAGAGAATGTTGGAAGGACACCTGACAAGGAATTACCTCTCTCTCCCTTTTACAGATGGGCTCAGAAGCATATACAAGGCCCAAAATGATGCTGGATGCCTGCAGAAAATCAAGGAATTCCACATAAACCTTCCAATCAGTGGAATGGACCCATAACCCTGAAACACCTCTCCCCACAGACTGCATGTCCAACAACTAGCATTAACCGCCCAACATGACCTTTAAGGAACACTACACAAAGAAAGCTTAATGATGCACTGCTGACTTGCAAAATCTGGACCTATGCAGTGCTATCCAACACTACTAACTTGGCAACTGTTGTAACTGGTCAAGCAGGTAAATGTCTGCTGCATTTGGTGACACTCTACACAAACACAGAAACCAGAACTTCCCTTTTGGCCATCATCAACATTTCACACCCTGCCATACTTGTTCTTCCCCACGTTATGTTTAAACATGAGAGCAAGCAGCACTACATTTTAGGACCATTCAATCCAGGGCAATGTATCTCCCCAAGAGCAGTTTCTTTCTTCCCTGGGCTGTGGCAACGGCTCACTGCCACGGAACCTCCCAAGAGGCAGAGCAGCCCACCTTGGCCAGCTGCTCTTCCCAAGCGCCCCGCACAGGCCGTGAGCTGGCAGGAGCTGCCTTCTCTCAACAGGTGGGTCTGAAAAATCAGTTGAGAAACAGTCCCACCTAGACGTTTTGAAAGCACAGAGCTCAAGTATCAGGAAAAGGAAGGTGGGGCTGCTTAATATCAGGGAGGGATTTTTTTTTATTAGTACATGAGCTTTGCTGGACACATTTTACAGCTTCTAAATAATTTTTTTTCCAACTCAGTGAGATTTACCCCAATAGCACTTAGAAGTATATGCAGGCCTTTTCAGCCCACATAGCCCACAGAAGCAGGCCTACAGATGTTCCACCTCCAGAAAGCAGCTAAACAGGTACAAATTGTAGTCTTTGGGGATCTTTTTATGCAAGGAGACAAGTCTGGCCAGGAAGCTTGTTCTTACAGTTCTGACAATCCCAGGCCAGCACCCAGGCAAGAGCAAAGGAAAAATGGCCTCAGCTTACTTAGAGTAAGAATAAGACTATGAAAAGAGTGGAAATGATGGAGGTGCTGGAAGCAGGTGCAGTGGAAGAAGCCTGCTGTCAGTGCTGATCCTGAACTTGAAGGACCACGGTCCCCTTCCTCCTTTATACCAATGTAACACTTGCAAAGGACAGCTGAAGTTTTGATCTCTTCTAGCACCTCATCAACATCTAAACAGTCTCCTGCTGCTGGTTTTAGTGCATCACTTGTCCAGGCAAGCTGTGACATGTCTTCTTCAAGAATTACTGAGAACCAATTCCCATTCACTTTTAGCTTAAGAATTTAGTTTTGGAGTTTACAGAAGGTACTGGCATCAAGCACACCAAAACCCACCTGAGCGCACAGATATCTCATACTGTTCTTAAACATACTTTCCCAGCTTTTTTCACAAATGACAAGATAACCTGTATAAGAAGGGAGCGCATACCTGTGCTATGAAAAAAAAAATATCCAGAAGGCCAAAGGAGAATTTCTTTCTCTATGTGCAGTTTACTTACTCTAAAAAAATCTCCTAACAGAGAAATTTGAAAGGGTTAGCTTATCCATATTTACTTGTGCAAGTTTACTTATGGATGATTAGAGAGAGAGAGACTCTTTATATATATAATCTGTGCAGTTAATATTAAGTATTTTTACAGGTCTACATTTTTGTACTTCCAGCCACTATGAACAATGATAAGAATGGTTAGAAAAGGGTTATGCATAGAAGCAACTCACATTTTATCTTTTCAAACTGATAACAGGAACCAAATTCCAAGAGGAAAAATACGACCTGACAAAGTAATCTTTACAATCATAAGGTTCAAGGCTTTTTACTTTGCAACTACCATACACTTCCAACATGGTTGCTTTATCTCTCTGCTTTCCTGTCCATCCCAGGAAAATAATGTCACAGCTTGCCAATGTGCCCTTGACAATAACATGCTGAGTGCAATCCAGCAGACTGTAAAACCACTGCATAACGAGGGAAGGGGTAGGACTTTGACAAATCAAAGAGAAAGAAAACCTGAGTGTCTATACTGTCATGTAGGTCCTGTTGTGCATTAATCACAACTCAAAAATCCTCCTATAGTTGGTTTGTGAAAAACTCCAACATGCCACAGGTGAAGATATTTAAAGACCTGGAGGACAGCAATAGAATATGTACTGAAAATACATTTCACCTATTTCATTTAGTCAATCAACATAAATGCAACAATTCACGTAAAATGTAAGTTGTGACTATGCCTATGACTACAGATTGGTGTGGTTTCCATAAAAATCCAACACTTCTAAACACAGGTAGCACTGAATAAAACCCATCAACAGAACAAACTGCTTTATTGCTTGTTAGTTCAAAAAGCACTGTGATGGGTCTGCCAAAAGCCACAAAAATTTTAAAAACTATATTAGGTTTCTATTTTAAATATTTTCTCCCTAACAGCCCATTTTTAACAAAATCATTATTTTGACAAACGCATACCAACACTGGGTTATAGTCACAGCTGCTATTTGGGACCTTCCATTTTTGTCATCGCACAGATGTTCATTTTTCATACAGCAATAAAGTATAAATTCCCCAATAATTATTGTAAGCACATTCCTATCACCTCCTGAAAACTTAATCACTTAAGTAAAGGTAACTTAATGGTTATTGTTGAAGCATTAATTTAGAAACCCATCCCTACACAGTGGACCAAGCAGAACATAACATTACACATCTAAGCAACAGTCTAGCACATGAGCATTAACGACTGACCTGATCTTGTAACAACTGATAGCAATTTCTTCAATAAGAGTTTCCCTTTGCAGTATGACCTTAAAGGAAAAAAAAAGTCTCTACTGAGACTGTGTGCTGAATTTTAAAGTACGTCTTATTTGTTGATTCCCCCACCTTCCTCTCCAAAGGAAAGAAACAAAAAAGCTGACTGCAAAGGAAGGGTCAGGATCCTCCCAAAATTTGAGAGCTTTAAAGTTTGACAACAGACTTTGTTCTTTGGATTAAATTTTGCTCCTTGTTTAGTATTGATATTCAGACTCACAGTGAGCCCAAATTACTGACCGAATGAAATCTTCCTTTGCCACCATCCTCCTCAACAAGTCCAATATTTAAAGCCGTGTTTGAACAGGAAGACACATTTATTCCTTCCTTCCCTGCTCTGGTGCTAAAATAAGCAACAAACCCTAAAGCTGTCTTAATTCATCTTTATATAACTTATACAACCCTGTTTACTGTATGTATGTAGTACTTCAAACCAAACAGATGGAGGTATCTGTTGCAACTATACCAAACCCATGTTTCTGCTGTGTACTCTGTATGCAATTTCAGTTCTCTTTTCTTAAAGCAATAAAAACTCAGAAGTTATTGGGGTGACTCTCAAGAAAATAAAAATAATATTATTATAGAAACAAAAAAGGTCTTGGTAACCTTGCCCTTAGCTTCTCCTCTGTCTTTGTTTATTAGTGTCCTGGTAAAGGAAGAGCACTCCCCTCACTCCACTTTCACCCAGAAATCAAACATGAAAAGATGAAGAAAGCAAACACTAAATACAGCATTAAATATACTTTTCTGGGGCAGGAACTGAAACGCAAGCACTTCTAAAATTATTAAACAAGGTTCACAAAGCAAGCTGCAGAAAGGACTGCGTGGCAGTTTCCACCCAAGCTGTCCACCTTGTCAGCTTGCAGTGACTGAGCTGACTGGCAGGGGCAGACATCTGAGGGTCCCTCTTACAGAGACAGACTGCTGATAAAAAACAAAGCACATCTATCATGATGCCACAGTAATAAACGCATGGCAATAAAAAGCCTACCAGTGTTTTTATGCAGTTTATTGACAAGATGAAATAGTACCCACCTACCTTCGCAAGGCACATGCTCATCTGAGAAGGGCATGAAACATTCATGCAGCTAGAATTAAGCACCAACATCTTAACTCTGTTCTGAGTCAGGGACCTGAAAAAGGCAAAATCCAGTTCTGTGGGGAGGGGCTATTCTATAGCAATTTACATCCCTGGGAGTCATTCATATTACGGCATCCTGTCCTTTTTCCCTTAATCCCTGGTGCTATGCTGCCACATATTTCAAGTTCAAAACAAACAACAACAAAACCCTAAAAATACTTTTTTAAAAACCTCAAATACCCATTTATTCTAAGCAGACCTAGATGCCCACAAGTTCAGGTTCTTATTTTTGCACAGTTTTTCTGTATACCATTCCTTAAAGCTCCATTACTTAATATCATCATGGAATGTTAGAAGAAATTCCTTCCTCATGAAAAATTTACCATAGGAATTAGATAAGAGCATTTTTGGCATTTCTGTCAGTATCTTGCCATCTTCTACTTTAGAGGTCTAGTTCTTCCTAGGATTGAGAGATGATTAACCAATAAGGTAATTATACTGGACCATGTAATTCATACTAACATGACAAAGGTTATTTTTTTCTTAAGAAATCACAGGATTGTGATGTGAATTAGCAACTAATGCACTAAAAAACACCATGGTATAAAATAATGGAAATTTACACAAAGCATACAAATAGGTGCATCAAAAGGCTGCATGGATTTAGCAGTAAATTGTGATTAGCACAGGAGGTCTTATATTCTGAAATTAGAGTATGCTTTCTACTAATGGACATTTTCCAAATTGGTTTTCATTTGAAGCTCTTTTCAATAGCTTCATTGTATAACACCTTTTTGACATAATCAGCTCTAAGAGCAGGCACTTTATTCCAAAGATTTAAGAAGTTTTAAAGAAATACTAAAGCATTACACACACAATTTAGCTGCTTTTCCCAATTAAGAAGGTATATATTTAATTATGACAAAACTACTCAGACTAGCATCTGTGTTTCTGTTTGGCAGTGTCATAAGTGCAGATGCACTAAGAGACACATCCTGTTGACACAGCACAAGTCACAACTCCACCGCACAGCACTTGCTCGAGTATGAGCAGAATTTTGGGGAAGAATGTTTGTACAATAATTCTTGCCCAACAGCAGAACATTTATAATTGCATTTCTTTTTACCCCTGTTGGTGGTGAGACCGCTCTGTATGGACGTGTCCATGTCATCGTACGTATGGCTTATGTCTCCTGCTGCTGCCTAGGCTGCTGTACTCCAGCAGCATGCAACCATGCTAATGAAAAATTCACGCCTTAGCACGCCAGTTTAGGATGTCAGCATTGCCAGGATGTTGGCTGCTCTAAATATCACACTGCACAGGAGATTTTGAGCTTGCTCATCTTCATAACTGACAAGACTGTCAAAGACTGACTGTACTGATGGTCTGAAATGAGTCCGTAACATGGTGAAGGAAACTGAGTATTTTGTAGAACCCATGAGATACTGTCTGTATTATTTATGAATGCCATGGAACAGCTGTTTTCCTCTGAGAAAAGGTAGGTCTTAAAAGCTTAATGCTGAAGTATGCAAGAGCTGGGAGGAAAGCAGTATTTTAACCCACTGCTTGATAGCCCTGACAATTTTCCACAGGCATATTCTTACCATAGCCTTCAGGATAAAGCAACAAGGTCTTTTGGAGTGTCTGCTCACTATAGGCAGTGCTTGCACTCAAAACTTGCATTTCATTCTCAAGTCTGTCACCACAACCTGCCTTCCCTTGAAAGCATATTCAGAGTACAGTCCTGATCCTACAAATGGTGACGTGCAAAGGGTTCCCTAAACAAACCCCCTGAATTTTGTTTTATCCATAAGACCTATGCACGTGGGCTGAGATTCAGTCCCAAAGGAGGAATATTTTTTTAAGTATTGACTTGGAGGTTGAAACTTCAAAGCAAATCTTAAACTCACACCACAAAGATCATTAGGTCACAAAGCATTACAGGATTTAGCTACATACTGAGTTAACGAAAACCATCTATCATCACTAAAAAGAGCAGAGAAACAATCTGCTCTTCTGAGTGATACTTAAATATTTAAACTGTGTACTACATCACAACAGCTACATAAAGCAAAATTCTGTTTGCATTTTATTTAAGTTCTGGCTAAATTCAGTCATTTTTACACTCTAAACCGTATGAAAATCTTTTATTAAGATTTTATTTAGCATGGTAAAAGGAAGTTGAAGGTTTGACTAAACCAGCAACTGGAAAGTCTTCTGCTTTCCAAATTAAATAGGCATCATGTTTCTGCGTCGTTTGTTTTGGCAGCAGAGGCTAACCAGCCTTCTACAAGATAATTCGTCATTTTGTGATCCAGGAAACTGGAGTATCTGGTGAAGTTTGTTATGCATCATCTAAGACTATGATCAGTATTACATTAGTTGTATCAAACACTCAATTATGAGGGTGAAATAACTTTTTTTTTTTTTAAATAAAAGCTGCATTCAGAAGCATGTAATTCTAGTAACACCTTGGTTTCTGAAGATGTCTGCCTGCCTTCTGGATCACCAACCGTGCAGCCTAAGACTGCACTGGCTGACAGCTACCTGCAGGGCTGAACCATGTTACTTTCAGAAACCTGAGGAACACCTTGCAATCATAGGTACATCCATCATCCAACTGGTCTTCTACCACTTCCTAGCTGAAGCTTCAAATTTATAGCTCAGGGTTACTGCAGGCTGTGCATTAGTCTGTGCAGTCTTTCCAACAAGGCCTCTTCATTCACAGTTGCCCGAAGAATAAGTGGGTGTTGTTTAAGATGCTGGAAAAAAAAAAAATAATTGGAGGGACTGGTACATCACTGACTGGTTCAGTGTCTCAGTTGTTACACCGAGGACTGGGCCACAGCTGAATAGGTTGGGTTTTGGGAGATGGAGTATCTCCCATCTTTTAAATACTAATGGCACAAACATGTTTCTGTCTCAACATACTAGGAAGGAGCTTAGAAAAGGTTGTTCTTTCAGTCAAACATCTGACAGATGTGTCATATTCATAGAGCGGAGTAATTGCAGGTTTCTCTCTGGTTCCATGAGTGTTTATGCACTTTATGTTCCTAGTTATAAATATTGGGAGTCAAAATCTGTACTTAAGACTGCCTGCTCACCTCTCCTCCAAAAAGCAACCTAGTCATGGTCTGCAGAAAAAAAGAAAAACAGCAAAAAAAAATGAAAGCAGAAATTTTTTTTTTTTTTAAATAATCACATTCCCTTTAAACTCTCACCACAGACCCACCAGTCCAGAACTGCTTCCACACAGTGTTTAAGAAGCATCACAACATCCCAGTATCCAGCCTGGCGGCCAGTGCAGTCTCCCAGCCATTGGAGGTGTGAGTTCAAACTGCCTGCAAGCAGAGGAAGAAATGTCTCCCATCTTTTGGAGATGCATCCCAGCATCTGGATAGAACATAAAAGAGGAGCAAGCACCACTTCTGCTGATGTCTAATTTGGCTTTATTTTAAAAGGAAAGTAATTACTAATCCCCAACTCAGAAAAAGGAAGGAAAAAAGAAAGAAGTGGGAAGTAAGAAACAGGAGCTCACCCTAAGCTTGTGGTTTGTAAATTCATTTTGCTACTGCAGTCCTGACTCTCACTTGTGAATGAACGGAGAAGAATTTGGACCATTTCCCTGCTCAGATGTTCACACTAGAATACTTCTTTAAGTAGCTTTTTGCTTAACAAGGAGGCGTCCGTTTACCTACTTCAAGCACGCACTTACTATAAACCATACAAGGACTCCAAGAGCTAAACATCAGACACTGTACTGAACAATTTGTAAGCATCTAGAGTTTTTTGTTTAACCCAGCTATATGCCTGAAGATTGGTAAATGTGTTTTTAAAATACCTGTGAGCTCAGCTCCTAAAGATGAGTCTTGCTATTTTGCTAAGAACTGTAATTCTTCTTTTTACAGCTAAAACAAATACTACACCTAGAAGCAGATTTGGAGCTTTTGCTTTTCTTTGTTTTTACAATAAATACAAGAGTGATACATCACTACAAATCAAAGCTGAGGGCTGTTGAAAATAAGAACATATTGCAAGCCTCTTACTAAGCAGGTCAATACAAACACACTTTTTTGGTTACACAGCTCTCCCAATAGTTCCCATGGCAGTGTTGGTTTTTCTGCCTCAACAATAGCAAAGGACTACAAGAAGTGTGAGTTCAGACAGTTTAGTTCCTCCTGTTCATGTACATCTAGTGTTCCAGAAACATGGGCCTGCACCTTCAAAAGTACCCTGATGAGAGAGAAGCACCACACAGGCACACCAGAAAGACATGCAGCTACGTGAATTTGCAATAAAGTTGCACTGGTGTTCTTGGGTTTTGGTCTTTCTCTAGAGGTGTAGATGTGCTTTCTGGGAGTACATCCCCAAATTCTCAGCTTTCTCCCAGTAAGCTGAACAATTCTCTTCATTTCTAGTGAGCTGTGGAGGAGAAATGCTTTTCAAGGTCCAGGAAGGCAGAGATGGGCTAGCAGTCCATGTAAGTTGGTCTGGGTCCACACCACACAGCAGGTTTTAGCAGCCGCAGCACTGTGCCAGTGTGGGCTGTGGCTGGTGCCTCTGAGCTGCTCAGCAGAGGGGAGAGCTGTGGCTTTTTGCATTAGGGGGTTTCCAGAGCATGAGTAAGACTGAAGTGCAGGAAGTTAGATAACTGTGCAATAAAGGGTCTAAATTTCCCATTTCATTATTTGAGGAAAGCTGCAGGGATTCCTGCT
>NW_008600961.1:53629-88976 GCF_000691845.1 Merops nubicus
CATACTTCATTTTCCCAGCTGCACGAAGTAACTGTAAGACAAAACATTTCATGAAGCTCTTTCAAGTGCATGGCCATTACCAGTTAAAGCATGGTATCCCTACTAGACAGCACCCCTTCCTTCATGTTCTAACACACTAGTTTATGTTTCTGTACAGAACAAACAAGCTAAAATACCAGCTAGTTACATGAAAATGGAGAGACTGGCTGGCTACATACAGGATTTTAGAGCTACAACAGATCCATTACAGTTATCAGTCAGGTTTTTCTTTGTCTGAGTATCATCCAGTTTAAGTTTACAAATAAAATCTCATTGCATTTTCCATGTGGTTATCCAAACCACAAGTTTGTTTTTGTCTTCTGTTCATATTTTTTTCATTATAAATACCGATCCTTCTCTTCTCCCTCCTTTACCGGTTATCTGCTATAGTAGTTTGTATTTCCAGACTAATCCAAAATTTGAATTAACTTTCTGAAAGTACTATCTTTTTAGTACATACTCTTTGAATTCTTAGCTTTTTTAATATTTATATTTTAGAACATTTTCTGTACAGTGGTTCTTCTATGAAGTTTAAATGCTGCGATCCAGAGAAATATTCATATACTCTTTCTGGAATACTGTTGTACTTCATTTCATATTGGGAGCATCATATTTCCTATTTATCAGTGAGGCACAAAAGGCAAAGAACAGACCTCTTAGATGGATGGGTTTGTTATTAACAAAAGTGACCGAAGCTCTTCTGGGGTCCAATACACAGCTTATGAGGAATAAAAAAGGAAGTCTACAAAGAATATTCATTCTGCTTCTGAAGTTCACCCTCTCAGCCCTACCTGGCACAGTCATTACAATGTGGGTTGTATTAAAGGCTACTCATTTTCTTCACTCATTACTTCACTGTAAACAAATCTCTGGAGGAATACAGGTAGCATAAACTCTATTACACATGCAAAGTTCTCCACAGTGATCTTCTAAAAGATACAGGACCAGACAGTCTGCTGCCACAGAGCCAGCAATATGATCTGACATCAGAACAATAGCTGGCTATCTCAGTATCCATTTTCAAAGAGCTTAGCACAAAACAGTGAATAAACTGGCAAGTTAGTGTGCATAATAGTGCTACAATTTACTCACTAAAATGGCTTAGAGCTGTAAAAATGTAATTTTAAAAAAAAACAAACAACTTTCCTACAAATGGGAAGCGAAGATTTGAACACTCAGTAAAAATATTGCCCAATTCACACTAAACCGAAGGTGCATTTTCAGGATTCTTACAGAGAGCCTGTCAAATGCAAACAAGGAAAAACTGGCCAAGTTCTAAAAACTGTACAACTTAAAAAAATGGTCTTGTGATAAGGAACATAAGCCTTCTTCTCCTGATAGTGTTATTAATTGGTAATGCTATTCCTCTGTGCTAGTATTACATTGCACCTCTGCCTTTCATCCTTCCCTTTGCGAAAGGAAAACACTTTTTTCTTCAGGATGATAATCTAGATTAGGGGGCAATACAAGCAGCTTGTTAATTATACATATGCATAAGGAGCACAGTTGCTCTCCTCGTCAAGAGGATTTAAAACATAAGCAGCACACATCTAGGAAAAAAATACTAATAAGATTTACCAGCACATACTCAACTCCTGTGCAAAATAAAAATAATACAAAATGTCACATTTTGATCACCTTCATCATTACAGATATTTTCAGTACAGTACATTTAGAAAGCACCTTTAGGGCAACTCCGTTTTGCAACATGTCATAATTTTCTAAGAACACAGTGGAAAAAGTTAACTTTAACTCCCAAACCTCAACAGTCAGCCTCTTTTCACATAGGAGCATAAACTTTAGCTACAAGGTTATACCAGCCTTTTCAGAAGTAACAGCTATTACAAAAAAAAAAAAAAAAAGAAACAAACCAATATGGATAGAAGAACACAAAGCCAAATAAAAATATGCCCTTACAGAAATTCATTTGTGACATGGCTGCTTTTATGCTGCCCTATTGCCAAAGGGGGAAAACGAAAGGGTAATTCCATCTGCCAGTGTAGAGCATCTCAGAGCAGCCTCCTGGCCCCGGACCAGGAAGCAAAGGGCCAGACTGGCCCTTCTGAGAGGCCACGGTGACGTTTGCTGGCCTCGCCACAAAACCACCTCCTCTCCCACAGCTCCTGCTCACCTCCCCTTGGGTTTTGGCGAGCTGAGGTTGCACAGGCACGTGGGGGCAAAAAGACCCATGCGATGCCTTCGTAGACCGTGCTCCTGTTTGTGCAAGCACGGTGCTGTACAGAAAGTCCCCAGCGTGGCCTTGTGACTCCTTGAAGGTGCTCCTGTAACTGTCCCACCCTGGCCACGCCCGCTGTCAAACACTCAGGCTCTGCTATCAGCAATTTACAGGATTAAAAAGCTAAAGAACATTTAAAGTAGCAGTTTTGCTCCTAAAATGAAGACCCTTTGCTTTCAGGCATAACGTTTTTACACTGGAGCACTATTCTGCAGCGTACTGGGCATTTATTTACAGTGTTACAATATTAATAGAGTTGAAATATTTACAGATTTGCCTAAGCCTCTCAAATATGCAAACTTGTCCTTGGGGAAAAAAAGTTACGATGTATAAAATTTGAGTGATGGATTCTCTCTGTTTTGTGGCTGACAAATTTATAGTAGGACATACTAGGCTGTGCCTTGTTTGCAAATGATCACGTTCCAGAGGGCAGACAAACTGGCAGACGGAAGTGACGGAACAGACAGACAGCCACCCTCCAGCCTTCAAAATCCTGACTGCACAGTTGTGCAGAAGTGTTCTAAGGAGCTTTAGAGGAAAAAAAAAGCAGCTAACAGCTTTTGCACCATGAGAAGACATGTAGCAAGGTATGGAACTTACTGTACACCCATGTGACTTAAGTAGCGTGTCAAGCAAAAGAAGTGATCCGAATCAATTAACTGGGGAGAAGGAAAGAAAGCAAAATAACCCTACAGCTGAGGTATGTTCTTCAGCAGTTGTTCTATGGCTGAAGACACAAAACACTTCTCTGTTAAACGGGCACAACATTTGGAAGCATTAAGGAATTACTTTAGGATGATGTCGAAATGTTGACATTTAACAGCTTTCTTTTAGACTCATGGGAATTGCCACACAGCACCAGTCATGAAAAGCTTTTTTTTTTAAAAAAAAAAAAGTTGGACAGATTGCACAAGACAGATGAACAAACTCAATACTGCAACAGAAGATGTTATCAAACTCTGTGCCATAGTATGGAATAACCACAAATACCAAATACCTGCTGCTTTAATTAGCAAATATATCACAATATTGCTTTTATGACATTTCTTTATTGCACTGAACAATAGCAGAATGGGATCACTACCAAAGTATTTAATGTTAGAGCACATTTCCATTAAATGTACAGTTTGCTGAGATGTTAGGCAGCCAAGGTTGAGACACAGCAAGATTTTACCAGTTCATTTCTCTGGACTCAAGGAGAGCTTTAAGGGAAGGCTTGCAGAATGACTAGGCTAGATAAGAAACAGCCTCAGCTAATTTTGGCCAGCTCCCAAACTGAAAGGGTTTAACACGGTAGTCTGAATTTGGAAAGTGGTTAAAAAAAAGTTATCTGGATTATGACTTTTAACATCTGACTTGTGGGGAAAAAAAAAAATCCCAAAAAATATTCTGTTAAATATTTTCACTTTTAAGACAGAATATATTAACCAAGGAAAGAAGAGGACAAATAGAAGTGCTTGGACTCCCCAGCAGCATGCCTAAAGCTCAAGGTTAAAGTACAACTGACCCCACACAGAGCCATTTGAACATGAGCCAAATGCATGAAGTTAGGAAGTTTCATGCTCTACTAAGGCAACTTTCACATCACTCATTGGCTTCATCTCGGATCAAAAGCACTAAAAGAAAAACTGTGCTGAGAATCTGATTACAGATGGCTTTTACTGATGCTTTCCGCTTAATCTCCTCTGGAATGCGAGGTCGTAGCCCTCCCATATTTTAAAAGGAATCTATATACTATATGCACACTCAACTATTGCCACTGTACAAATCGTATTTTGCCTTCTCATCTGGGCAACGTAACTTGAGGAGTTTACTACAGCCCGGATGGCTACCCACAAAACACACACATGGCTGTCTGGCTTCGGATGTGGTTGTGCTCTCCGCAGTGCTCAATGCCTTGCGAATACAAGGATATTTTGTGTGCTGCAGTTACCTGTATTACAGCCTGCAAAGGTGCAAGGGCTGCAGTGGTATTCTCAGTGCTGTGAGGACCACTTCAGCCCTTCAGGGCTTGCCTGCCCAAGAGGAACATACCTACCTTATAGATGTACATGGCTCACTGCTTTCTGTTTTCATGCACCCTGGCTGCATGCCACAAAGCAAATGTCAATCAACAAAACACAGAAAATCCAAGGCCTATCCTCACTGGATAGAAGACTTATTCTTATCTTGGGTCTGAACCTCTGAACGTTTAAGAAGAAATGAGACTGGCTTGCTTTAACCGTTCTCTTCTTCCAGAGATGTTGCCCTTATCAAAAAGTCCCTTTGTCACAAATCCACACAGTAAGTGAAAAAAATAAATTCTGAACTTCCCACTCAAAACTTACTATGATACTTACTGCTGGATATGACCTTTTGCTGGCAGAGGAAAGGTTATGTATCATAGTTACTACACAAAACTCTTCATGATTGGAAATCTGTGTTCTTTCTGTCATTAAAAATCTCAACTGTGAAAACATAAAACTCAAGTAGCTCAGAATATTCTACTTGAAAATATACATTAAAGCAAGCATTCTTTGAAAATAAAGTCTTAAGAGAACTTATTTGAAAAATATCCCCTGCTGTTCATTAAAGCATTGACCCTCCCCTCTCTGTTTTCCAGTAGTCAAATGAAAAGATGGTGAAAAGAGAGGAAAAGATTTTTTGCTTTCCTTTTTTTCAAACTCCAAGTAAGTTTTTAAATTTTGAATTTTCTGTAAATATCCCGTGTCTTCTAACTGGCACTTTCAAAAATCACAACTAACCTGTTATAATAATGAACTAAATTGTGCCACACAAAAGATGTTTGGGGTGTTTTTTTTCTTCTGTAGTGTAACACACGGATGTCTTAAGACACAGTGCTCGTTCTCTAAATAAAATTTCAACTGTCGTCAGTGTAAGGCCTTTCAAATTCTTGTATAACAAGCATTACCATGCATAAAAGTAGATCAATAATCCTAGAAAAAAAAGTCAGGTGCATAGCTCTTTTCTTCCTTAGGTTTTGAAGGGGTCAGGCTCTTGACTTTGAGACCTCATGTTCTTTACATTCTCTACCTGGCCAGAACTCCCTCCTCTAAGTAACTCCCTGTTTTACAAATAGAAATATGAAAGGATGACAAAGATATTAAAATAAAGTTAATCTTCACCTTAGGGGCCCTTCTCCCCCATTCCATGCTACATGCACATACATCTGTGCACTTGTATACACCACAGGCATAGCAGACTAGAACAGCAGAAGTACCTTCAGGTTCAGAAGTGGCCCCCTATAGATTGTGAAAGGTAAAATTGCAGTTTACTCTGCAAACTATGAAAAGCTTGCACTATCATGGTCTTTTAGAGCCTCAGCCAAGCACCAAGACCTACCTACTATGCACTACAATAATAGAGTTCAAGGACAATGTTTCTTCATCAGGAGAATTTGCAGTTGATGGGGAAAACAAAAAAACAACACGCACCACAAAAAAGCACTGTGATTCATCAGAACACTAAGGACTGATTCAGTCCTCTATAGGGAGCATCTTCTACCAGATAAGTAGAAAGCAAACAAACAGTTTTGCTAAACCTTGGAATAAGCATGAAACTGAAATTAAAACTGCAGGTCAAGAAGAAGCAAAAGTCAACTCAGTAACAGAAGACAGGCTCACTACCTTTCGTACAAGAGCAATGAAGAAACAGAGAGGCAGGCTCACTTAAAACAATGGTGGGTTCAGCTGTTTTACACATTTCTTGCCTTACTGTACAGCTGAGCCACTAATCAGCATGGTCAACTCTTAGACCTTCTGTACAGTCAACTCCCAAAGTATCCTCTGCTACACCATCAGCTAGGAAAGGGCTCCCAAGGATGGATGCAACAGAGGTAATAAATCACATTCCTGCGCTCTGATCAGGGACCGAGAGCATAACCTAGCTAACATTTGAGGCATTCCTCGAGTTTGCAGTCTTTTAGGACTTTTCAAATGATGCCTCACAATCCCAAATCACAGGAGGTGCCAAATGAACTTCTGGCCAGCTTCAACTGAGTAAGAGTTACTAGCTTGAATTTCAACTTCCATTGCTTTGCTTACCTACCTAAGTAAAAGTGGAATGTTATCTGTATATATTACCTGTGTGTTTCCAAAATCAGAGAAAATGAGACAAACACTTTCTTAAAATTATGTAAGAGCATGTCTACCACTACACTAGCAACATCCTCAAGCCCTGAGATGCTATGCTGTATTCCCACTAAAACAGCTTGGGATAAACACAAACAAAACAATCTAAACACCTTCATGCCATGAAAAACCATCTCATGCTCTCACACTCAAGTCATAATCAACAAAAGGAAAGTTTGGGGAGCTTCTCAATCCAAGTAACTTAACTTTTTGTTAAATAAAAATAATAATGCACCCATGATGAATACCAGCAAAGTGATTCTGAGAAAATCATTCCAAACAATCCAAGCTGTTTAAAATATCCAGACCCTCCTTATCCTGATGATTAAACGTACAGGTGGACAAGAAGAAACTAAAGCTCCTTGATTCTCAACTGCTTTCAGGCAATTAGTCCTACAGTAATCAGATTAACATTAGAAGGAAGATGTTCTTGTTATCACTAATAAGTACCTCCTTTGCAAGAAACATTATTTGCAGCCTTTTCCAGCAGCATGAACACAGAGGCCAAGAATTCATCAGGCCTGAAAGCAGGACTCCAGCAGTCCCTCCAGCATCCTTGGGAACAGGGCTCTCAAGATCAGCCTTAAGACGCATTTAGCAGAGTTGCATGAGGAAGTTTGACAGCCACCTCTTCATGCTGTTTCTTCTACAGATAATGGGTTGATTACTAAGGTAGTCAAACCAGCAATTTTTTCAGAACTCCTGGACTCAAATATGAATGGGTAAAGGGAAGTGGCAATGTGAAGGTACACTAAGCAGCTCTTAAAGCTTCTTTCTTGAATGAGCAGGCCAAAGCACCCATTATCAGTTAGGGGTTTTGTTTGGCCTGAAGGGGAGAAGGGTAAAAAAAGAGAATGATGTAAATGAAAGGTTGTATCCAACCCAAGCCTGCAGCACAGCTGTTAAGACACAGCAGGAGGGATCTGGATATTGTACTTACTGAGTCAGCTAAAGAGGTCTAAGCAAACTGACATTCATAAGGAGAGCTGTAGAATTCCATTCATACAATGAGTGGCCGCAGGCCAAGGACAACTTGCTAAAAATAAAGAGATCTAGAAAGATTAAAAAGCAAAACCATTTATTACAATATAGAACTAGAAAAGGGCCAGATACTCCAGCACATGTGACTATAAAACTACTCCCCCTTTGGCATGGGCCTTCCAAGAATATACCCTTTCCAATGATAAAAATGGATACAAATGAGGTAATCTTCAATAGATGCATGAAAAAGAGAAAAAAATTATCATTTTGGAGATTCATAAATATGGTACTTATTTTACATTAATACTTCACCATTATCACTAGTCAACTTCATAAAACTCAATGGAGTAGTAAAAAGGTCAATTTGAATGAGTCTTCATTCACATCGTCTAGATGGCAAATAAAAATAATACTGTTCCTGTGAATGTCTTCCCTTGAATTTTTTTTTAAAAATTTTTTTTAAAATTTAAAAGAAAAAAGCCTCATAAGTCAAGAACCTAGTACTCAGAACAACAACAGAGTCCTTTTTAATCACAATTGTATGGGTAGGAGTTTGCAGAGTTTGTTTTCAGCATCCTTCATCCATACAGGCTGCTGTTAAAGATGCAAGATAAAATAGACAGAAGAGAAGAACTAAGAGGACAGACTCTCATGAGTATAAGGTGCTTTGCTTGGCCATGAAAAGTAGTTCCTTGCTATTCTCTGCGTTAAGGAGGATGCTGGCTAATAGCAAAGAAATAATTTTACTCCTCACCCCCATCCCTCCCCACACAGTGCTAAAATCTCATTGATATGGGGTCTTTGGGTGGAGTAACCTAATTTCTTCAACAAAGAAGCTTGCTTTTTTCCCAGACAAATAACTTGGCTGAACTTAAGAATCTCCTTTCGCTATTAAGAAATTCCACAATAACTGCAGTTCTAAGAAAAATCCCGGAATCCAGAGTGGAAAAACCCTACTTGAATTAGGCTTCCAAGAGTCAGCAAGTCTTAAGTGTTCAAATAAACAGAATTGTCACTGAAATATCAGCAAACTGCACGGACCACACTGAACGGGGAACCGAACAACATAAATCAGGTGACTATTGTAGCTTCCCCAACAAAACCCAAACTCCAGCTCTTTAGAGGACGTCAAGACAGCTGAATCTCAGCCCAGTTGTTAGAACCGGCTGCATGCATTTAATTAAGTCGGAATCGAAGCCAGATGGCACACTCTGCTTTTCCAAAAGACTGGATGCTGTCACAAGAGGCACTACTTAAGCATTCCTTGATGATTCCTGGCACCAGTGGCTACAAAAATCTCTTTCTACAATCTACCATACATCCCTCCTCTTTTTTTTTTTTTCTCCAGTCACCGTGCCTTTAAAGAGGGTGGGGAGGAGGAAAAAGAGAGCCCCTGAGATAAATTGACTCAGTGTGTGGAATGCAAGGCAAACATTCCTGTACAAATTCAGATTTGATTTATTTTCTTTAAAAAACTCCAGCTTCAAGAGAAAGCCCCAATTGTTGGTCTTTGCCTTGTACCCCCTAGGGTCATCACCTGTCTTACAGGGAGAAAATAAAACCAGACAACTACCCTTCTAAACTACTGCAGAGCTGAAGATGTTAGTACTTTAGCCACTATCAAAAGCTAGTGAACTGGCTAAAAAAGGCCTCAAGAATGTGGAAGTGTATGGCTGAAAGGAAACATTAACGTTTCATCTCTGGACTGCATAACCTCTCGGTGAAAGATGACAGCGTGGGCTTCTGCGGTCAGCACACATGCCGTGAGCTCCTCCTGCTCATCAGGAAGATCAGCAAGTAGTCGCCTGGTTGTCGTCAGCCAAAGCCATGCTGGACTGGCCCAGAACCGAGTGGCGATACCACAGCTTGCTGCCAGCACCTGGAATTCAATGGAGAGGGCATGAGCCATGTCACTGGTCATGCCTCTCAACGCTTGCACAAGCCAGACAGAGCATCCAGCACAGTGCGTCTGGAAGGCAACGGGGAAGAAAAAGCAGAAGTTAACAGATATGAAAAATATGCTACTGACAAAATACCTCTGCTCGATTTTTACTTTGATACTTTTCTGTTCCAAAATTACTTAAGCAGCTGCTGTATTGCTCCCAAAAGGACTCCTGAAGATGTTTAAAGAAAAAGGTGGGAACCATGATGTCTTTTTAAAGAGACAACAAGAGCTCAGGGGCCCTTCCTAAGCATTCTCTCTCCACATCTCTATCAAATCACTTGGAAAAGTGAACCACAATCAGCAAGTCTCATTGTTCAAGTAATCTAACATAAAGCATACACATGGACAAAGGCACAGGACTATAATTTTAAGTTATTTCTAACTGAATGATCCCCAAGTGAGCAATATTATGGACAAATTAGGGTTTACTTAAGTTCTTAATTATGATTGCCACTTTTATAAATAGAAAAATCTCACTTTTCTTTAAAAAGGAGTTACGCACTTGCACTGAATAACTTAATGCTTGTGCAATCTGTTAAAAACTCATTTTCAGGACTACTGAAAAAAAAAAATCTGCTGTGAAAACAGCGCATGTGTTTAACAACTTTAGCAGAACAATTCTCTCCTGGTTAGTTTAAAGCTTCATTAATCTTAATGCAAAACAAAACAGTTTCCTTTAACAGCCAGGTTTTTGACCTTGAGCTGTTCCAATGTTGGAGTTGGGGGCTGGGGTAGAAAGGACATGGAGCGACCACAACTAAGACCTGGAGAGTAAAAATACACAGACAGAATAAACGGCAGAAACAAAACAAAAATCACCTCTGTGAAAGACCACCACCTCCACCCTGCCATGGAAACCTGGGCAATATCACTGCAAAATTTTTGTTACTCATTTTCAGATAAATTTTAAGCAGATCAGCGGTCATGAAGATCATCAAAAGGCGACAAAGAGTGCACAGGCTAACGGCTTATAAGGGATGTATCCTACGCACTGACCCACATCATGAGCCATTAGAGTATCTACAGAATTACATTGCAAATTAAATCCAGTCTACTAGGCAGCATTATTTGCCGTGTGAAAAAAATAAGAGCTACAGGTCCTTTCTTTGCAGACACTGAAGATGTCTCTTATTTAGATCCTTTAATTTTCTTGACACCAGATGGGTTTACTCAAAACATCATTCCTATATGAACCCAACTCCGAATTGCACAGAATAAGGCCTTTAAATCTAAAAATGTTCTTAACAGGGAACAATCACAGGGTTTCTTACACACAGGTTTTACATTCCCCTACCCATTGCTTTTCCATTACTACACCTGTGTACATTACTGAGTAAGTGCTCAGCACACCACAGTCCAGAGAGTAAAATCTGTCCTTGTTACTAGGACATTGCCATCTAAGTGACAGACCCAGGTGGCAGAATGCATCTGAGTTGCCTCTAAAATGATATTAAATTGCCTTTGATTTATCTTAATACTTTAAGTTGTATTAAAGCACAATTTCCTCATTACATCTTGTAAGGTGCAAATTTAATCACTTGACAGCATTTGCCCAGCATTAACTCTGGCTGAGAGGGTGCACGGCAGTTCCTGCAGCACTATTTCTAGGTCTCCCACACCAGCGCCACCTTATCCAGAAGAACAGTTCCTCAAGGCAGTTTTTAATTGAAAAGCTGTCAGAGTTGAGCTTTTTAAATGGCTCAAAGATTGGCGAGTGACTCTGTATCAGTGCTTATAAACATCTGAGAGGTCTTCTCATGCAGAGAAGAACCAGACTATAGAGAAGACCTCATTTTGCTCACAAATTCTGGAGGTTCTCATTTGACTGCGCTTTTGGTTTAAGCTGGCAGTCACAGACACATCCTAAGGTACAGAGACAATGGTGTCATTTGGATTATGCTCACAAATCTGATTTTCTTACACAGGTGCAGAAGGCTGTTTGTAAAACTAGAGATAAGCTGACCACTACTGTCCTCTCAGTACAAGGAAACCCCTTATTTCTTGTACAAGATGAAGGAATGTTTCAGACTATTTTCTGGACTGACTCATACTTTTTTTCCCAAAATTATTACTGTTTGCCACTCAGTTCTGCATGGTTTATTTAAAGTTCCACACCAAAATGCTTCAAATAATAAGTAACTCTATATGAACACTTATATGAAAAGACTTTTAAAGTCTGAAGAATTTATTATATTTAAGAATTTGTTCATTAACCAGCAGTAGTACTATGGCTCCAGTGACAGAGCTAGCTTTATACACACCCTCAACAGCTACCTCAGAGTTAAAACGTGAGAACAGTCGCTGACGTGCACGGGAAACAACAGCCTCACAGGCTCCTCAACACCTCTTGGGAAGCAGAAGCAGTTCAGCCTCCGTTTGGCTTTCTGTGGACACAACCCAGCTTGGCTGCTCTCACACAAAGATCGGTCCCTTGTTCTGTGGATCCGGAAGACCTACAAGTCGTTTGTATAAAACTTTCTGTTCCCAAACCAGGAAAGTGGTGACCAGCATAAACACTTCATGCCAAGTAATACTTTAACCGAGTGACCTCCTCCATCTTCCTCAATTTGCAACATAAGAAATTGTATAATAGAGCAATTGAAACAGCGCAGCAAACACAGCAGGTGGTCCGGTCTTAGAAGACTTCCACCAATGGATTTTGAAATTTTACACTTAGCCTGGTATGTGCACAAATACATTAAAGAGCCTAAAATGTTAAACATCAGAGGCAAACCTAACATTTACAAAATACAGGGTCTATTATTTTGGACAAACCTTGCTGCAATCACGGAGGAATGTTTCCTTTGGCTGCTATTACGCTCACTTCCATTTATTTATACAGAGCAAAAAGCAAACAATATTTTCTTACCTTGCTTTTTAAATTTTCTACAGATGGTACAAAATGATAGAGTGATAAGGCTGGAGGATAGACTTCTGTCTTCTACTGAAAAGACTGATATGCAGATTTTGCTAGTATGATAATTTTACTGCTAATCTCAGTTACAGAAAAAAGGGTCCAGCAGCTACAGAATTCTTTAAGTTTGTTTTGTCATCCAAACGGGGGTGGGGGGGAAGCCTCTCACAAAATAGTTTTTGCCTTGCCTATTTGCCTACTCTTTATTTCAAGTTTTGTTACACCATTATTATCCCCTTATATATAACTACAATAAATTAATGGACAAAAATACAAAGCCATAAGCAACTGAGGCTAAAGGCTACATAGCTTCCTTGCACACCAACATAAGCAGTATGGCAGCTTACAGTTAATTAGCCCATTTACAGCAAATCAAACCCACAGCTCGGCTAAGAAGCCAGTCTGCTGTATTTTCCAATCACCCAGCCCACACAGTATGTTGGGAGCAACAGCATTTTCTTTTCAGTAAAGCATAGTTGAGTTCATACAGATGTAAGTGAACAAGGGTGTGACAAAATAACAGAAAGAGAGATTACAAAGGAAGCCTGAATCTTACACTGAAGTTTTTTGCCAAAATGAGATTTGAAAAGTGAACCAACCCTGAAGCAGAGTTCAGGTCTTTTGGTAAAACTTAGTTCACAACATAACCTTGCATGCCTTTATTTTCTAATAATCTCAATTTTGGCACATTCTCAACTTTCCAGTTTCCTTCAAAAAAAACTCCTGTTATCCAAAGACTTGTAATCTCAGAAAGCTCACTCACAGCTCACAACTCTCCTTGAAATAAGGGAAGCATATGGCAACTGTGGCTTTAATGCAGCTTCCTATAGCCTGAGAAAAGCAACTGATGTCCCTAAGTGGACAATGCTGGAGAAGTGAATTATGTTCTTTAAACACTTCAGAGAAATGGAAGAAAACAAATAGACAGAAGAACATACTGACAAACCACAAAAGGCATTATTAATGTATGCAAGTGAGTTTGGGCTAGCTATTCTCAAATGCCAAGCCTTAGGAGACAGAAGAAATCTGATAAAAGCTTTTAAGACCAATGAGTTAGACTGTCCAAATGCAGGACAGGGCTGACTGTCTTACTGAGAAACAGCTGCCTCCTAGAAAGAAGACAGGGCCAATTATCTGATTAAGCAATAATTTAAAGAATGCTTAATAATTTATGAAAAAAGAACTAGGCTATGGACTGTTATTATGCAAGATTACACAAAACACCCACCCCACCCCCCAAAGTAAAGCATGTTCAAATTTTGCTGGTAATTACCCCTGACCAAAAACCAGGATCAGGTTCTTGTCTTATAAACAAGGTATAGCAACACTTATGGAATGAAAAAATACATCTCCTTGTTAAAACTGCTTTTGGGCAGGTGTCTGTGAGATCAAGCGCATCACTCACACTGCAAATCAGGTTTTATTTCAAGTCACTCTCTAAAGAGCAATAGGACCATACAGCTTTATTTTGTACACAGCCTTTCCTGCTCACTTAAAATCACAATGCTGCTATTCTAGTGAATGCCAAGAACTGAACTAGAAGCTTTCAGAGATCAAGAAAAGAGCTCAGTATTTGATCTGGGAAGCCAAAATCAATAGTTTGGAGCTGCAGCCACAAACGCTGCAGATCCCAAGTGCATAATACACACACTTAGCAAGATCACCACTAACATTGAAACATTCTGTAAAATTTTCAAGGAAAAAAAGTTTCAGAGAAAATCCTAGAAATTCCCACATACCAGAGTAATTTTTTAAGAAAGGAAGAATCAGTAGGACAGTCACAAACAGAAGCACCAGCAAGAGGGAGGGGAAAAAAACAAAACCCACAACCTCCAATAAATCAAGACAAGACTGTTTTATAGCAACTCATACTGCAGAATATAACCTCTTATTTAAAACAACCTTGCTACCTCACAAAATGAAGGCAATACATGAAAGTAATCTCTACAGTGGCCCACAACAGTCCTGAGAAATTCAGGTAAGTACATGAGCACTATAGTTTTTGCCAATTCACACTCTACAGAAGAGACGGCATTAGTTACAGGCAGCAGGCAGCACCAGAGTGTGATTTCTGCAGGCTTCTGTCTCAAAGCTGAGTTACAACTCTTTGAAGGACTCAACATGAAGAATTATCTAAGCAATACACCATTTATTTTTACCACTCCACCCAAAACAACCAAGTGTCTCACTGAATAGAGCAGAAGAGTCTCACTGACATCTACACCATGGCCCATGCTGTTCAGGGCTTTTTGTTTGTTTGTTTGTTTTGTGTTTTTGTTTGGTTTGGGGGGATTTTGGTTGGGGTTTTTGCTTGTGTTGCTTTCCGTGGCTTTTTTTGTTGTTGTTAGTTTTGTTTTTTAAATAAGTGATCTGATGAACAGTTAAAGTTTACTGATGATGCAAGACTACCTGAATTAGTCAAAGGTGCACTGGCTGCCAAGAGCCACACAATAAAGGCTCTGTTGCTTAAAGTCACTGTGGATAAGGCAACACAGACACACACAACTCCCACACACACATATACGCAACAAACACAGACTCACAGACAACCACCGGTGAGCCTGCCAGAGATCTTTACTTGTGTCATGTTAGGCCATCCTCTGATAACTACACTTCAGTGGTCAATCCCAGATAAGTAAAGAAAACATCTGGAATTATTAGAAAGGGAATGGCTTTCCCTTCTCACTCATACACAATGGTACTGTGCTAATCAATCACCTATGTTACCATAAACTCAAAGTTGCATGTAATTCTTGTCATCCCATCCAAACAAGAATCTATCAGGATTTAGAAATGTAAGGGAGAAGAACAAGCCAGTCAGAGAGATTAATCAACTTTTACACGAGGAGAAATTAATCAGGACAAATTTGAGCTTAGAAAAGATGTGGCAAGACGAACTGTTACAAAGTATTACATATTAGTCCAGAATACATGAACCTGTAACACATACTATCATGAACCCACCAAACGGAGATGGCCAGTTATTTTTCAGAAATATAATAAAGCCAGTCAGACAGCTGCATACAATAGCACCTTTTTCTTAAAAGCAGGTATGCAACAATGCTAGTAGATACTGGGGAGCAAAAGTGTAAAAGTAGTGAGGTTAAAAAAAAAAAAACTGGGGGGGGAGGGGAAATCAGTCCTGCCATGAATTTGTTGTTTGACTTTTAAACACAAATGACTCAGACAACCCTAACTTGCTGATTATTTAAAGACTGTATCAAAAAGGAAAGGAAAAAGGGAAAATAATAATGACACTATCCTTCTCCTGCTTCTTAGAGCCGTTCCTCAATTATTAACTCCCAGCTGCTTCCAAAAACAGGAAACAAGGTCCAGTAGACTTTGTTCCTACTCACTACGGCTGCCCTTCAGTTCCTAGATACAGCATGTCTGCCCAGACAATATCCCTGTCTCATGATGCTGAGTAGCAGGGTAAGGGGGATGAAGGAGGAAATCAAGCTGTAAGACAAAGCACACTAAACTAGCTGTACAGCAGTTAAGATAAAATGCATAAAGTTATCAAGTTGAGACTAACAAAAAATAATTTCCTTTTTGATTTGAAAGTAAAGGATACTGTCAGCAAATACAGGTAAGGTATTTTTAGAAAGAGGTGCAAGGTCGCAATGTCTCTGAGCAATATTATGATAGTCTGGAGTAGCAGATGTTGTTTGCAAGAGGTTTGTAAACACGCTTTTGAAAACAGTGCCAGAAGACTGTATCCAAAGAACACATTCATAGGATGGCTATGTCAAATGAAGGAGCTACAAAAACCAGAGCTCTGACTCTGGAGACAAATGCACCAAATTATAAAGAAAAATAAATAAAAAAAAAAGGAATAAAGAGGCAATATACATATTCTATAAAAATTCTTAATCTGTACAGTACCGTTTAGCCTGTAAGATTCATGGCAACTTTGCATTGTGAAGCACTAAGACTATTTTGAGCGTACTTAAATGACAAACAGAAGCTTTTGAAAAACGCAATGGATTAATACAAATCTGTATTCCTAGTTATTATATTGATGAAGAAAGGATTTGAAAATACGTCTGCCTTATCACATTCTCTGGTTTGGACTAGGTAGTAGAGAAACCACTACTCTGTCAGTGAATACTGACAGAGGCTCCTCATCAATAGACTCACCAGTGCCAACAGTTACCATTTATGAAATCAAAGAACTTCAGCTGAGAATTTTAAAGCTTCACAAGGAAATTGCAACACCAACCCCTAAATAAAGCCAACAAATACTCATTTTTCACAAAAGCTCAGATGCCAAAGCAAAGTTGTGACCAAACAAAATTAGTCCAGCCACACAAATTTATGACTAATTAAGAACAGTGCACATAATTTTTTGTCTTGCTTGCAGTTACTCCATAAATGCACACTTAAATAAAATGAGCATGAATCTTTCTAGGCAATATACCTTGAGTTGAAATTACTGGTCTCCTAAGTTTTCCAGAGCTACGCTGTAACTATTTTTTCCCTCTGTGAGCCAGCAGGGTATGTTCTTTTAGCACTGAAAATACTAGTTCTCTCTAAATGTGTGAAACTTAAATTTTGAACACAATTAGAAGCTGCGCTCTGAGAATACACAGTAATGTTTCTGCAACGGTCATTATAGAGACTGCAAAAAATCAGGAAAAAAAAATGTGTCTTGATGGAAGTCTTTGATTGGCAAGACCAAGATGTTTTCCTCATCAGGGGGCACACCCAATACACGATAACAGTTCATGGCCTGTATGTTAAGAGCTCATCATATTTGCAAATGTGTTAGCCACATTTATCTCCCACAGACCTCTCCCTCTGGAACTACAAAGCAACTAGAAACTATACCTTGATACATCTCTGAAATGCTGGGGTTTGAACCCTGAGCCCCAAATCAAGGTTGACATATGGGTGATTCCCACAGCCCTTCATACAGCGGAGGTGAGTTTGCCTTATAGCTGCCCCCCAGGGTGCGGCCGGCCCTGCAGGGAGAGCCAGAAGGGAAATGAGCCCCAGGGGTCCCGCACTGAGTTGACAAAGGTCAGGTGTCTGCTTGGGGATAAAAGCTGGGACCACTGGCAGGGAGTCAGGAGTGTCTGTCTGTGGAGTGCCCTCCACAGAGCTTCCTGGTTCAGGGCCGACCTCCTGACTCTCCCTGGAGCTGGGCCCTGGTCTGTTTAGACCTTTGTGAACGCGGGCTGATCGGGGGAGAGTTGCCATGTGGGCACCTTTTTCTTATGTAGTGAACTAGCTGGTCTGGCTGTTTCCCATGCCAACTATGGGAAACCTCAGGTCTCTGTTTGCACCACCTGTTGTGGGCTGAATCACATCTTTTGTGGGATCGCTGGGGGCGGTGTCATTTATGTACCAGCTGACTGATCTGTTTGTACTCCTGGCGATCATTCATGCAATGTCCTTCTTGTCTACAATACAGTCTGTGTATTGGTTCAGCTTCCTGCTGGTGCTATCATTTTTGTTGGGCCTGGTCATTGGCAAAACGATCTCCCAAGCTCAAGGAGTCACAAAGCTGACTCCAGCCAGGTTATGACAGTGACTGTACATCAGTGTGACACAGACTCCCTTAGGAAGTTTTCCTTGTGAGAATTATGAACACAAAACCGATACAGCCACTGAGATAACCACAAATTGCTGCTATTGTGACCCTGTGTAATTACCTGCAATGTTGCTGCACACCCTCTCAGGTCTCCACCCCCAAGCAAATCATGTGGTTGTCTTTATGTGTAGCCTAACAAGTCCCACAGCTGTGTGGCTGAGCACTTCCAAAGTAAGAACACATGTTTTGACTTTCAAGAAGTTATGTATCTGTAAAAATTCAGAATGTTTGCTATTGCATTCTTCAGGCAGCTTCCAACACGTTGTTGGTCTGGCAGACAAGCAGAGGATTCAGCAGAGCAAACTGAAGTTTTTTGTCACCAGTGCCAGTTGTACAGCTGAGAGTGAAGCTGAAGAAATCTAGACTTCCATCATCAAAACATATTAGGGAAACAAAGCACTTCATTCTCCTCAAGCACTTCCCATTTAAATTTCAGTGTGAAGCCTACAGACTATAGAGTACATCACTTAAACCAAGTCAAAGTAGACAACCTTGTGGTTTAATCCTTCTGTTTATTTTATGATCCACATGAGTTATCCGTAAAAGTGGCGGGGCTACATCATCTTTTTCTAAAGGGAAGTAAATTTCACATCACCAGAGACAACGTGCTGTGCCTACACATTCTCTTGCTGGATTGCCATCTTTCAGAACACCATGCCAAATGCTGTACGGTTACTTACGTACTTGGCACTTCTTAGGAAAATGGGGAGCCACCACTAGTAAATACAGCCATTAATTGCAAAAGGCTGCAAGCAGTTGCACAAGGGTTCAAATCCATAATCAGGTCCAACACTTACACCATTACTATCTTCAGTACAGGATTTAAAGGTGGATCAATACTTGCAGACTAATCAATGTTTCCATGTCACAGATTGCTTTCAAACATTTTTGACCATTTTGCTTTTGTGATAGTAGCTACCCAGTCTTACAGAAGTGCTTACTCTGTCCATCAATATAAAGAAATAGAGGGCTCTAGAGGTATTTTTCACTCAGAATATACACTGCTTTTCACTCAGAATATACACTGCTGGCAGAAAAGACAGACAATATTTGACATTAAATGCACATGAACCAGAAGAACCAGATCTAGTTTTCAAAAAAGTCTGCTTGTACTCTACAATACCCTAAGCAGTGTTTGTTTAGCTTACCTTTGAGCAATGCCCGGTGTGCTATTGCATTGATATTAAGTCTGCTTCAAATATTTCTTTCTACTGCCGTGTCACTACTTGCAGTATCTTAGTTGGACTGTCTGCCAACATGCTTTACAGAGTAAGACAAAGCTGCTCTACAGGTAAAAAAAAGCTGATGGCAATTCAACCCACAGCAGCTCATTCTTACACACACTTGCTCTATTGTTTTCTGTGTGCAATGAGTATTTGCATTTTTTTTTCTCCAAGGAACATAAACAGATAAATCAGTAGCAATGACACAGGAAAAATCCTGTGGCTAACATTTTTCAGACAAAGATTTCATTTGGCTCAATATCCAGGGAAAAAAAAAAAAAAGGCATCTATTTTTCTAAGGTAATTTATCATCCTTTTTACATAGCTAATTTTCCAGGATCTGGAAATAATCTGAACTCAACAGCAGATATTAAATGCCTGACAGATACGAATAAGAAGATGTGCTCCAACAGAATTTCACAAAACTATAAGCCTCTATGCTATGGACGTGGGGAGTATCCTGGAAGAAACAGTCACTTAGGTTTGTTGTACTACCAAAGAACTTTCAACATGTTCCTACCCAGTGTACAGCACACCATCTTTTATTTTCATTAAAACCAGGTTATGATTCAGATATACTTACACATTATCAGAGACAGTGCACCAAACTCCATGACAATGAATTAAAACCACTGTAAAAATAAAGAGAAAATGGATCCCCTAAATCTGAATTTATAAATAAATACAATTTCGTTTCCAACCCTAAATATTTTAAAGGAGCTTATTTTCACTGCAAAGACCGGCACTTTGGAAAGAGAATGTGCAGATTTAAGAATTTTCTCCACCTCAGAGAAAAACTTACAAAGAAAGCTTTACCTCAAAGCACACAACACTAGACATAAGGTTAAGAATCACTGGTAAGACCAGGAAATAATACAAAGTACAGAACTATTACATAGATTATTCTCTTTAGTGTCATATTTCTAATTACAACTCGTATCTAAGTAATCTCAGTGATTTTTCCAGAGCTACTGAAAAAATTATTGTCTTTAAAAAAAAAAGAAAACAAAAATAAAATATAAGGAATGGCTGAAAAAATTCCAGCACGATCCACTCTAATCTCAAAAGTCATTTGGAATTTAACTGATAAATGAAAATACTGTACTATTTCAGAGTAAGATCTGATCTTGCATCTTATATAAACAATCTTATGATCATGGAAAAACAGGAGTTCAAAGCTGTGTTTAACTACCAACAGAGCCACATATTTTCATTTGAGTATCCTGCAAACACAATGCAATACAAAACAAAACTCATTTCTTCCTGTACTTAACCTGGATGGTATCAGTCAAAAGATTCACCGTTCAGTCCCTCTGTGACTGACTCATGGCTTTAGAGATTACAAATTCCACAATTTTCTAGCATTTACTCTGCCATCATACAACTCAAAGCTTTTTGGTTTGGAATCCCAATGACTACTGCCATTTCTTGAGAAACTAAATAGCTATAAATGGACAATACACTAAAAGGGTTTATCAGTTCACAATAAATACAACTTCTGATCTGCTTTCCTCCAGGTACATTGCTACTGAGCCAAATAACTTGCTTTACAATAAGCAAGTCTTCCCAAAAAAAAAAACCACCAAGCAACAGAAAACATTAAGCAATATGCGTTGGAACTTCGCTCTTAATGTTAGAAACTATTACTATTATTTCAAGTATGTCAAGTCTTCATGTTTGCTAAATGAAAAATCTACTGAATTTTGGTATGTCTTTCAATTTCCTTGAGTAAAATAGATCTTGTCAGTTTTTCAGTAACTGTTACGCCACTTTCTAGCACCTTACTTAGTTTTCAGCATCCTCTTACTGGAAGCCTTTGTCAACTGCTGTGCACCAGATTTAAAAAAAAACACCTATTCACAGTGACTGCACCCTTGTTTCTAATACCCAAGACTGCACGCATACCTTTCTTATGATGGCATTGCATCTTGAAATTCACATGGTTGCCTATTAAAAATTTTAGCTTGAAACTGGAAAAGGGTAGATTTAGATTAGATGTAAGGAAGAAGTTCTTCACTGTGACTGCAGTCAGAGAATGAAAAAGATTGCCCAGGGAAGCTGTGGATGTTCCATCACTGGAAGCATTCAAGACCAGGTTGGATGGGGCTTTCAGCAAGAGGGTCTAGCGGGAGGTGCCCCTGCCCATGGCAGGGGGGCTGGAACTAGATGACCTTTAAGGTCCCTTCCAATCCAAAACGTTCTGTAACTGCTGCCTTTTAAGAGATCCCCCATCCCACATGCACAACTTGCACTGCATTACAGTGAGAAGTGCTGTGATGGAGAAATGGCTTACAGGGTTGTTTTGGGTTTTTTTTTCCCTCCTCAAGTGCTTTGAGGTTGCAGTCCAGCATTCAATAACTAAAGTTTATGAACTCCAAGATTTAATTTTAATTACATAACCTTGAAACCCTTGAAGAAACTCACATCCATCATGAGAATTTTGGTCAGTTCAGGAAACGGATCTGTGAACATAAATCAGATAAGAACAAAATGCATTTGAAACTGTCACTTTTTTTTTTTTTAATAAAACCCCAAAATCAAAACACCGGTATGTGCTGGAGGTCATAAGGTGTTCCTGCTTTCCTTCCAAAACTTCAAGCTTTGAGTAATATGTGCTCAAGAATGGAAAATTCCTTTTCTGTCATTAAAGCTAGTTCTGCTTTTTGAAATGTGTAACTACTACATCACTCTCCTCCTGCCTCAACTCAGCCTAATCAGAAAGGGAAATAACTCTCAGATTATCCCAGAGAGAAGACACATTCTTCTGGTGCTTTGCTACAATTTAATCATCACCTGGACAACTATCACTAAACACTACAAAACATCCACTAACCTTGCTAGACGCTTCTGTCTTCAAAATTAAAGCTGGATGAGACATCTTAAACTGCATGAGTCACAGAGGCAGAGAAAAAACAATGTGCTCTGTTGCATACCAGTATTCACAGGATACTTTTTCAGGTCACAGTCTGTTATGTGTACTCTGGCTTTGAATTAAAAAAGCAGACTGATTAACTTCCAAGTGCAACTACAAAAACATTAAAATCATTGTTCTTCCTGCAAGGTCTCGGACTTCCTCTTCATTGTACCATAAATTTCAACACAAACAAGCACAGACACCTTTTTGCTGCTCTTACTGCCATGTTACAACCTTTCCAATGAGGTAGTACCTAAGCAACAGTCTCACAAAAATTATCTTATGTCCTCACGTTACTCTCAGATCCATTTTGGTAATTAACCACAGCTGGTATTAGCCACTTCACTAATCAAAGTTGTTCCATGCTTCCCATCATGAGATCACATTTTCTTTCAGTGGTTGATGAATTTGGCATACTTAATTAGGCAAAAACTTTCCATTGTGCATTTCCATTAAATTTAAACTGAAATGGTTCATCCAAGAAACAAATGATGAAATGTTTACATCAAAAGGCAAAACTTACTGACCCCCGTTTCAGGAAGAGGAGCAGCCCGGCAGCACCGAGGCCGTGCTCACGGCTGTCTCCGCGCACACAGGCCTCACGCTGCTCGAGGTAAACTGAGCAGCTCCGAAAGCATCCAGCCGGACAAGTCTCAATCAACTGCAGGTCCTGTGAGGAGATCCTCCATGCTGAAAGTTTTGTAGGTTTCGGGCTCTAAGCAGAGAGGCATCAAGGAAAAGGGAAGGAGGCCATGTAAGCCAAACTGCACATGGCTAAAAAAGGCAAACCAGGATTTAGAGCTAGGGATGGAAATAGCAAAGCAAAAGAAAATTGGTAAAGACAATTTTGCCTGTTGAACTGAATCTGGAACCACTCAGATGAAGAGAGTGATAAGAGATGACTTCTAGGTGAGAAAGAGGTAAAACTGGAACAGGCCAAAGGAAATTCAGAAAAGGCTGGGACCAAGCACTGGAAGTAAGAGGCAACTATACAACCTAGAGACTGAGTTACTAAATCCAACATAGTTTTGTCAGCAGAGAAAGCTAAACCTGATGAGCAGGGTACCCAGGTCACCTTCTAGTGTTGACCCCCACAGGAAACAACCACCTATCATTGCTCCTGTTAGTTTGGAAAATTACAGTGCAGTTGAGAAAATTACATGGATGTCACCCGGATGCCAAATTTCTTTTGTCTTTTTTTAAAGAAATAAAAAAGAAGTAAAGACAGACAAAACCTATTACAAGAGTATAAAATTTACAGAGCAAATCACTCTGTAGAATGATTTACATCTTCTGTAGTTGTTATATATACAGCCCATACTCCTTACCACCACACATGATAACATGTCAAATTTTGTGGCCATATAGCGTGCCTTTTCCCTCCTCTCATCAGTTTACTGCACGTGACAACTAATTCCCAGGGCCTAAAGACTGACTGGTTTTGGGGGGTGGAGCTACTTTTGAGGACACTGACTGCAACTACATTATTATCAGAGTCAAACACATCTATGAAGAATTTTCCATGAAATATTTTATAACAGTCTAGATCAAGATGCAGCTTTCCAGTGACCAAAAAAGTAGCTAAATTAGCAATGGAACTGCTAGGAAAAAAACTAAAACAGAAATATGAAAGAAAATTTTTCCAGTCCAATTTTCAAAAATATTTTCATATCAAAACAAGCTGCACAGAAAGTTCGCACAGAAAGTTTCCCAGAATTCAAAGAGAAGAAAACCTGGCCATAGCAAACTGCAGCCAGCATCAAACATCTCAGACAATTCCAAGCCTTTAGACAAAGAGGCACCCACAACAGAGAAGTTATAATTTGTCACAACTTAATTTAATGTTGATTTAGTAAACATGCTCTCCTATGTATATTCAAAGGTTAAGTATGTTTTGGTAGAAAAAAAAATAAACAAAACCATTTTCTTTTTACTCTGTCCTCGGAAGAGGGCTGGATCAATTTTTTTTGAAATCACAAGATGAAGAAAGAGTATAGGTCTGGATTAAGACTGCTCATTAATGAAAGTCACAAAGTCATAAATGCTTATCTCCTATTTATTTCCATACTTCAAATTAATTTTCACCCAAAGTCAGCTGGACTACAGCCTGTAAGTCACTGCGGGGCGTGTGACTGTATACCACAAAGTTGCCACTCCCTGCTGCTCATCTCCACTCCCTCTAATTGGGTAATTAAATTGCTCATGCAACATTTCCCCAGTCAGCTTTCAGCAAAATAAACTAAGTTGCTAAAAGACCTACTGTTTGCAGCGCTGGATTTAGGACAGAGAGACTACACTAGCTCAACACCTTTAGGCTGAAATGTAGGGTGACTGTATCAGTCATTGATATGCTGGAATCAAGAGTAGCCTCCAATTAATGCCGATGTGAAGATAAACTAAATTTTTAAGTTTGCCTGCAGTTAGAAGAAAGCATGTACACTCGCCCTTCATTTTTCTGAAACTTATATCCTATGTTACCGCCTTAGATGATGATGAACTGTAAGTCCACCATCAGTTTTCAAGCCACCAACAGTGTATTTCTACCAAGAAGCTCTAGTCATAGTCATCAGATATTGAAGGAAATTCAAATGGTCAGCAAGGACATGTGTTTTGTCTACAAAAATAAATTTCCTTATGAAGTTTTATTGCTAACAAACGTTTCAAATCTCACAGATTCAAATGCCTAGTTGACCTTTCGTATAAGTCCACATTATGGGTTTTTTTTTTCCTCCCACTCAGGTGTCGACAGCTTGTCTCACTCCATCTCTCCTCTGCTTTTCTGAGGCATGGAGAGCATCTGTGCATTTTGGATAAGTAGTGGGTTTAATTTTGTGAAAATGGATCTAATCGTACACTTCAGTACATTACTCATGATGAACACTGGAGATATACAATCACAAAGCACTGTCTTCTGTTGTGAAGACGAATTCACTCCTGGCAGAGTCTCACAGCTATAGCCTTTTAAGACAGCTCTGTGTACTCATAGGGCTTCCACACACTTGGGTTCTGGGTTTTACCAGAAAGGCTACAAAGCCTTTGTCACTATAATATTTCAGCACTTCCACGTCAGGTCTGTTTCAGGAGAAACAGATTTCTGTGAAGTAGGGAAATATCATTAGTCCTGTTCAACACAGGGACTGAGGCAAAGCAGCCACACAACTCTGCACAGGTACACAAGCAACCTGTGGCAAAAGAGGTAGCTGAATTACTACATCTCCCAATTTTCAGTTTGCTGACATTTCCAGCTCCTCACTTCTGACAGGGTTCTGTGCTGAAGCTTTGCAAACTCGCACTCATGGCTTCACGGAACTGAACCACCACCAAAGCACCACACACCTCTCCACCCTCACATTTTAATCACCTACACATTTGACATAATGGGTCACAGCTACAATATTTTTTAAGATGACGATTTCCTTAATCAGCCAGAAGAAATTCAGTTGAGCAACAAAAGACTTGTCTTACGCCCCTCCCTAACACCAGATTGAGAAATCACTGAAACTCCAGGTCTCCTAGGTTGTCAGGAAAGGTGCAGCCCTCCTCCCTGCTCTTGATAGTCATCTCCCCCAGCAGTCAGGAAAAACACCAAGTTCCAAGAAGGTCAGCTATAGAAAAAAAAAATATAAAAATAGCATGTTGGTAATATATCACTGCAGTTTACATTTTATAGGCAGAACAAATTGTTGGGTTTTAGCTATTACAGAAGATAGGAAACAAAAAAGAATACGAAATACAAAAGTTCTTGCACGTACTAAGAATACATAGTTTAAAAGGGAAAAACAAGTTTACCTTAGAGCTTAAAACTTTTGACCTACCAATTTTTTGGAAAGTAGAAATAACATTATGACATTAAAGCACCATTTGAGAGAATCCAGTATTTCTATAACATCTTCCAGCCTCAGAACACAATACTGTTTTTTAATTTTACAGAAGCCTTTGTATTTAGAAATAAAGGCACTTATTGGTATCACTTACCAAAACAGTCATGTAAGAAACAGACTACAAATTGTTTATAAAAGCTGATTTTGAAAGTGTACATTTCTTTTAAATATAGTTAATGCTTAGAAAAGTTAACAGATACATAAAGCTTCAAGCTTTCCCTGCTATCATCTGAAAAATCCTTCCCCGTATATACCCAAAAAAATACTACCTTATATCAACACAGTATGCTAGCATCTTTATTTAAGTGAATGACACTGAAATGGATGTTCTGCTATACTATTAAAACAGAAAAGGCAACTGCAAATGTCTCTAATGTCCTCCTTTCTTCTGGATCAGCAAAATATATATTTGTAGAGAAAAGAAAATAATTTACAATGCTGTAATTACTTCATTATCCAGAATCCAAATATCATCAGGAGCTGGAGAATGTGTTACATCAGTTATCAGCCAGCTAGACACCTACAAACTCATTTTTACATCTAATTTGTTTAAGAAAATTAACACAGCAATGACTAACTGATACTGCGTAGGAAGTGTTTCACTTCCTTTACCATGAAATCATGTTGCTATGATACTATCCTAAAGGATTATAGTATTTCCCTGAAAAATACACAGCTTCCAAATAAAGTATTGCTACCCTCCAACAGCAACTTTTTACAGTATTCTCTGAACCAAACCAGAGGTTTATTTCCTAAAGAATGCTGAACAGTTTATATGTATTTGGGAAAGTGGGAGATAGTGCTTTATTTCACAGTTTATGTTGGAAGCTTTCAAAGCAAGTGTAAAACAAAGCTTTTTTTTAATCTTGAGACAGAAAAAAAGTCCAAAATAATCTGATTTTACAGCTTTGTGAAGTGATTTTGAGAACAATCACCTGTTTTACCAAAAAGAGGTAAAGTACTGAAGCTGCAACTCTGAGTGCAGCGGTAGGTACCCATACTTCACTCTGGAACATATTTATTGCAGTCTCATGCTCCCCATTGACAGATCTTTGCCTGCTTCAGCTATTCAGACTTGACTATAGAGCATATAATAGGAGGACTGAGGATGAAGAACTTACTACTCTGAAATTAAAGTGACTTGCTATTTTAAAAGGCTCTAGATTTTGCTTCAATAACTTTCACTAACACTTGGATCTTTTTCCATTTAAGAGAAAAAGCACAACTCTAGAAGGAAGTTACTGTACTTCCACTAAAAAAACAAAAGCTCTGAATTGATTTCATCAAAACTAAATTGAATTCAACTTTACACACCAGCAAAAGCGTTCTTACAACCTTTGACAAACTGCTCAGAGATAACCGCTTCTCTGCTATTACCAGAACAGGAAACATCTTCTGGTTGCAGATGACACAAACAGACAGAGAAGGGCTAGTCTACTGTGAGTACAGGAATGGTCCAGATCTGAAAAACGTGACAGAACAGCTAAGGGCCTGGAGCAGAGAAAGCATCCTATAAGGCCACCTACAATCACATAACGAGAGGGCCCTCCATCATGATCCGTCTTCCTTCCTTCCTTCCTTCCTTCCTTCATTCTGCTGGAAAAATGACGGTGAGAACAGATGAAATTGCACTGTTACTAGCTACTCAAAGGGATACAGCCTCTTAAGCACTGCAGTAGGGGGCCCCATATAGTCCAAATTTTGAACTTCCAGTCACTGATACTATTTCTTGTCAGCCCTGAACAACAGGCCACTACATCCTTCAAAAACCTTCTTACAAAGTGCAGTTCTTTAGAAACTTTAAGAAACATGACAGCATATTTCCTCGTACATATCAATTAACGGGTGTGGATAAATAAGTAGAAGAATTTAAATATTCCAAAGAACCTAATAATTTAGAAATTAAGAGAGAGATTTAAAGGAGGAGAAAGCAGTGCTGGTGACAAAGGGGAAGGCTTCCTTTCCATATGGGGTAAGGCAGGAGCAGAGAAGTACAGGGACAGAGGAGGGGAAGGCTTCATGCCCTGTGTCCCTGTACTTCTCCTGCCTTACCCCACACAGAATGGAATCCTTCCCCCCAGTGCCAGTGCCACTCAGCCTTTGCTAAGCAGTTTAAACTGTTCAGTTGGCTTTGCTGTTTCATCGGGGTTCAGAAGAACTCTGAAATTAGCACCTCTTTTCTATCATCAAACACTCTGCTCCATCTGTTTCTGCTTTAAGAGCCAACCCAAGAATTCTCTACCTGACAAAAGCTATTCAGTTTCTCCAAGCAGCATTTTGCTGCGTTTCCAGAATTTACCAAACGTCTGCCCCTTTCTGCCTTGGGGAGTCTGGCACACCACAGTCACACTCAGGTACCCACAAAGGCTGCAAAAAAGATCCCCCAAGAACTTTTTAATGTTGCAGAATCCACTCTCTTACCTTTGTGACCTGACTCGTACTTACCAAGAATGCCCTGAATTAACTACAGACTGGATACTCATACTGCATTAACTTACAAGGAGGGGAATGGAGTTCTCTCCTAACTTCACACTCATCGTGGTCCTTCGTAGGTTACGACTCCCCTGATTAGCTTGACCAATCAAACTGAAAAGCTACATTCTTGTCATGTTCAGACACAAAGCACAATCAGAAATAAAGAATTTCCCAGCAGTTTTAGACAGAGCCACACACATTGCAAAAACACAGACAATCTTTCTCAAGTATATTTCATCTTACTACAGGTACCTATGTAGGCATCTAGGTATGTGTTGAGGAACCATGGGTTTCCTCAGCTTCTCACACAGCTGATAGCAAATAGTAGGCACTTCAGAAGGCAATTCAGAGCGCTTAAGTCACATCTTACCCTACTTCTGTTAAATACCTTGCTAAAGTCTGGGTGAACACCACCAAAAGTCTGCTGCTTGGCAAAGCATATATGAAGGATACAAACACATTCTACAAGTACATCAAGTTGAATTTAAAAACCGGCTACAGTTCAAAACTTTGCAGATAATTCCTACCACTGAATGAATGTGCTTAAACAAAATGTATTCAGTTACCAATTCCATAAACCTTCCATTCATCTTGCTTGTAAAGGAGCATATCTGTGAAGTTACAGGCAGTACTAAAATTAGAATTCCTAAAAACTCACCACCAGAGTGGTAATAATATTCTTGGGAAGGGGTGGGGGGGATAGCACAGCATACCTGCTGCATAACACATTATTTTCAGTTTGTTAAAGGTTATGTGGAATTAGAAAGTTTGTTAAGTTAAAGATAAGCCATAAAAACCCCAACAAAATCCCTCACAAAACAAAAAAAAAAAAAACAGAAAGACTTTCATAAATTTTACAGAGGCACCACTATTTTTCTTTATGTATATATTAAAAAGACCTTTGATGGACCTTGTATCAAACAGCTTCAAACTACAGACAATAGAAAGCAAGTCTGCGTAGACTAAACGGATGAAGTCTCAACCACATCAACGTTTACTCTGCCTCTTTGGGAAACTATTCATGCACTGTATCTCTTAAACGTAGAGCAAGTTAAAAATCTGCTTAATGGCTGGGTCCTGTCTCAAACATCCATAATAAAATAACCCACAGAATTAAATCCATATACATATTAAGTCTTTTCTGTATAGATTACAAATGCACAGGAAGACTAAATGCAAATGGCTTTCCTCAAGAAGAAAAAAAGCTCACATGTGATGCGACATTGGCTTGGTTACTACTACACTGTTGCTTTCTCCAATCTATTCATGACTAGGTTTCATTTCCCATTTACCTTGTTCTTTCCATCCTCGCATACTTTAAATATTCATTAAGTGGGAGAACACAATGAATCAAGCTCTGCAGTAAAAAAAATATACAGTCTGTTGAGGAAAGCTATGTAGCATATGCATAAACACCCCACAAGCCCACACTTTTTTCCTCTTCAAAAAAAACAAACCAAAACCAAACAACAAAAACACAAGCAGGATGGTTCACTAGGTAATAAATGGTGTTAGTGGCGATCCTCTGACAACACAAGCAATAACTAGAGGTCTCTTATTTTTATGCTAATTCTTATGGTAGCATCCAAAATTCATATTGAAAAGTAGGGACAGTAACAAGAGAAGTTTAAATTGTCATTTAAATAGACTAATAAACATCCAAATAGGCAATCCCGCTGTCTAGCTCCTATTTCAGTAACTATTCCCACAAAACACACCAATTCCTCTGCCAGACTCCACAGACACCAATGTTTTTGTTTATGTTTGGTTTTAAACTAAAATGTCATGACAGATTTGACAGGTTTTGCCTAAATAGCTGGAAGAGGAAAAGGCAGAGCAGAAAAAAAACCAAACAAAACAAGTAACTTGGAAGCAAAGTTGCCTTGTTGTGAGGAATTAAATGCAGCATTCCGACTTCTCCTCAGGAGGATTTCTGTCCTAAAATGTGGTGTGAAATGCACAAAGGCAAACTGCAATTTCAGGCCTGCAAGCACGCACACCCACTTCTTAAGTCACGCTCTCACACCGTTGACCTCCAAGCACATAGCCCAGAACTGACTTGAAACTTCTCCAGTCACAAGGCTTTTAACTCATCCTCTCATTTCAACTCCCTGCACAACTGGAGATACATATCACATGTAGCAATACCCAAGATAGCTTTAAAATGCAACTTCAACTGTGAATGCTCTTGTCAAAAAAGCCCTCTCCCAAGCTTCAGGCTTCCACAGCCAGATCATTTACATCACATATGAGTGTGGTGGGCTTCATTCTGCCAGTAAGTACACAGCCATAATAAAGAGCTCATTCAACAGCCGTTAAAGTGCTAAAATTGAGAGCATTCCCTTCATCAATGAGATCATTAAGTAAAAAACAGTATCATCTTGTATCAGAGCAAATCAACTCGTCTCTTTCAATAATTGAGACCTCAAATGCACCAGCCAGACACAAAGGTAAACGCCACTCAGTTTCTACAGCACGGAAAAAAAAACTTCTAACATATTTGACAGGGAAAAAGATAAATTGCTACATGATCCTACTCTAATCCCAAAACACTCCTTTTAAGATATAAATATTTCCTAAAGTTTCTCACCTATCAAATTTAACAGCACAAAGAAAAGGTCCCAAATGATAAATCCCTAAAAGTTTCAAAAGAAATATAGATTATTTGATACATTCTTTTTCAACTCCTGGTTAAGACACATGTTCAAATTATGGCACATACAGGTCAGTAATTTTGTTTGGTTTTCATGACCAAGAGAATATGGCTAGAAAATAAAAACAAGTGGATACACTTTCATGTATTATCTTTCTGAAACTGAAGGAAACTAAATTTATCAGGCTATGGAGACCAATATTAGCATGCTCTCTCAGCCACAGTACAATGGCTCCTAATAACTTATAAATCAGCTGTTTACACAAATGTCTGCATTTATGTTGAAGTGGCAGTATTTTCCCAGGATGGCCATCAAATGCTGGTTTTCTGGACGTCAAGCCTCAGAGCCAAGTTTAAGAATTGTTACTGTCTATGAGCAATGCAGTTCACTTCAAACACTTAACCTGAGGGGAGCAACTAGTATTTATGTTTGAAAACGTCTTTTTTGATTCATTCTCCTTCTAAATATTGCTTTTAGTTACACGTTTAAAGCCAAAGAATTACTTAATGAAAACAGTAATCACTTAATACTGGAAGAATATATCAATACAAGTTATAAGAAGTCTTGCAACCAATTAATAGAGAAGCATTCCTTTATAAAATTTAAATAATCACTAGGTTAAACAAATTAAAATTTGCATCTATCACAGACAGGAGCATGTTAGGAAAGCACAATGGGATAGAGAGAAACAAAGTTCGGAGTCTGTCCGATACTGCTTCCTCTCGAAAGAGCACCTCCAGCTGGGGCATGAATTCAGCACTGATTCAGGAGACAAGAACTCTATCTACTAAATCAACAACAAAACTTCTTGCAACAGTCCAGGTTTCACTTGGAAATCCTGCCGAAATACCAGCCAAGCCAAGCCCAGCCTTGATTAGCCTACAATGAGATCATAGCTTGAGGAGGTATGGCTGTAGGCCCTTGTAAAGCTGATACTGAGGAGGAATTTTTTTTTTTTTAAACGATGATTTAAATTATTTAAATGAGTCTTTCTTGAAACACATGACCTACAATATTTTCATATTTATTAATGGAATAAGAATAACATTGACTGCAGAACAACTTCAGAGTTCTTCAGGATATTATTAGTACCTCAAGTGAAACGACTTTCTATCCATCACCCACAATCAATGCTGTGACTGACACTACAAGTTAGGCATCTCAGATAAGAGTAATTTTAAAGCAAAAGTAATCAAGATAATGCAGCTGTAGGAGATTTTCACACTTGAGCACCTCGACTTGTCCCGATTGCCAGTAAAATCTCTCTCTTCAGAGTTTGTTTCTTTAAAAAGAAGAGAAAAACTGAGGTTTCTGAGACTTCTAAGTCAAGTCCTCTAAGTTGTCATTTCACCTTCTGTTGAAATACACATGTCGCTATAAAAAGCAAGTCCTTTTTCTCCAACATGTCAAATTAGGCAAGAACAAGCTGCCTTTCGGCAACTTTTTTTTGGAATGTTATCATACACCCATGCGCAGATCAGAAAAAAATGTGAAGCACTTTTTTTTTTTAAAGGGACATGACGTTGCATACTATTATTTTTGTAGTGACAATGCTAAAAGGCTCTTCTCTCCACTTGCACATGGGTGGAGCAAGTTTTAGAAGACCTGCGATGTTTAAAGATCGAGCAAGCTGTATCATGCAACGTTTTTTTCTGTGCTTACTGCAGTAACAACAAAAACGGGGGGGCAGGGGGGGGTGGGGGAAAGGGCAGGATAAATAAAAAGGCTTGCGCCTGGCAGGTGAACTTGACGTTCTGCCTACCTGGTTCAGAACTATTTCTCCAGGTCTCGTTTCAGCTACAGACTGAAACACCCCCACGTTTGGCATTGGTGCCAGGCGCCGGTACCGGGCACCGGCAGCGTGCCTGGGGCTGACCTCTCCCCAGGCTTCTCCTCCCGACATTCCAGCCGCTGAGCACAAGCTTATCCCCCTGCTGAGGCTGGACATGTTTTCTCCTCCCTAGCACGCATTTCCCTCCCTGAATATTAGTACCTCGGTGGGTCAAAGCACACTCTTGTTTTAATTGACTAGAGAGCCAGCTAATAAATTCCCAAAATAGTGTTTGTGGCTCTTCTTGCCCTAGACTCTTTCTACAGTACCTGTAAGAAAAAAACTTCCCTTTATGCCAGCAAGTGAAAATGCCACACAACCAGAGAAATTAACCCCCAAGAGGTGTGCTACACGCAGAAAGTGCCACAAAATGAGCAGTACACACTTGCTCACTGATTTTTCAAATACAGTATTTTCTGGTGCTACTTTTCTGGCAGTTAAGGCTGCTGTCCCGTACATGCTAATGAAAGCGGGAAATACTTACACCATAGACTTACCAGCATTTACATAAAGGTGCAACTTTCTTCAAAGGCTCATCTTGCTTTTGAGCCAGCAGTAAGAAAGGAGACAAGCAGAATTTTAGAAATCTCCCTTAAGTAGCTGCTATCTGAAACTCCATTCACACCTTGTCACATTCCTCTCCTTAAAAAGCAGCCGTTGGCGTCATCCATCCTCACTCCCCTAGAGCCACCCAGAATTGGAGTGAGACAGAGCTCCGTAGACAGCTCAGACTTGGGCACAGTCTGAACGCACAAACACAGCAGTTTTTCTACAGGTACACTGAAGATTCAGTCCATTTTATTTTCCTGCATCCCTCACTGACCAGCCACCTTCCCTCAGAAGGGATGGCACAGGTGGTGTCCCCTCTTCCATGGTAGCCAGGCCAACCCCATCAGGAAGAGGGTAACTCAAGTTCAGGGCTCCCTTCAGCCAAGAGGAGACAAACTTCATTGCAACGAGGGACAGCTTTAACCACCTGGTATTGCATTATTCTTCCCACTAGCTTTCCACCACTAGCAGCACAGAAAAAAAAAATTTTTAAAAAAAAAAAAAAAAAAAAAAAACAAACAAAAAAAAAAAAACAAACAAAGAAACTCAAGACCAAGGGGATAGGCCAAGATTTTGCAGCTGAAGAACTGTAGTACTGGGGACATGGGGGACGCTTGCTCCAGTCCCTCATTTCAAAACTAGTTGCATACGCTTGCACCTAACAACAGCAAATGAAAATACACTCAAAAATTTAGACCCAAGGATCCAGGTTGTCTCTTGTTCCAGTAGCACTGATGGACCCACATTTCAGGAGTTACCAAGGCTGTGGTTCCACTTCATTATTCCTTTGCAGCAGACCCAGTTAACAATGTTCTCATCTCCAGATACTTCCCTCCACATACCACAGCCACATCCTCATGCCACAAATACTTAAGCCTGTTACTTAATACCTAGGTAACAATATGAATAAGTATCACTGATCAGTCTTTAGATGTAGCACCTACTAGCCATTACCAGAAAGGTGGAATTATTTGATTTAGCACTTGATAGCTAGTACGTACATAGTAAGTAGCTCTTTTCTCCTTTCCTCAAATGCTCCCAGGTTTGATATTCTGTAATTGAGGCCACTGGCATGAGGCCAACGGATGCAGTCATTTTTCAGCATATACATCTTCTGATACAGTTGTTTCTTTTAAAATAGCAGTACGAAAAGATCTAAAAAAGATGGTTTCCAAAGTCCTAACTTGCAAAGTCCATAATGCAGTTGTTTTAAGGGTGACAGAAGGCAACCGACTAGACAACCCAAAATGAAACCACCTCAAAAATACGATTAGAAGAATTTCTGCTGTGGATAAAACAGGACTTGTTGACCTCTAACATTCCGTGCACTTCTAAAATTGGAACAGGCAGAATCCTCAGGATTTGCACACAAAGCATACACATCTTTCCTTTCCTATAGATCTTGAGCAAAATGTGTTTTGCTAATGTGGATGTTTCTTCCCCTCAACTACATATGGATCTATTTTAAAGCGTTTTCACTGTGTAGCAAGAAAGCTGTCTTAACAACAAAACCCAACAATTAGTGGGGATGGGGGTTCCTAAGTCAAAACACACCCAGACGAAAAACATTTTCCAGAAAACGTGATATATTTCTTTAACTCATGTCCAAGACACTGAGATTAAAGCTGTGAGTATACAAGGACACATTAAAAAAAAAAGTCAATAAGAGGATGAAAAAAAAAAAAAAAGCCACCAGAAAGTGCACATATACGCAGGAGCCTTCCCCTGCCCTCCCCCCCCGCCGTCCTCGGAGCTTGGGTTTGGTCACTAGACACAAGACCTTTTGTTTAAAGAAAGGGTGAGATACAAAAGGTTACCCCAATTATTTTGAATTTGCCAGCGCAACAGCAGCGGAGCAAACAGACTCAGCGCCGGGAGTTTCAGCCTCCATACCCTTCTGCTCCAGCAGCCCGGCGGGCCGGAGGACGGGGAGGGCCCGGCACGGGCTCTGGAGCTGCGCCTGCAGCCGCGGGGTCCCC
>NW_008600962.1:0-39002 GCF_000691845.1 Merops nubicus
CGGCGGGCTGCTCGGTGCTGCGACACGGGTAGCTCACCCGGAGCCCTCAGTCACCCAGACAGAGCTCCGGTGCGGGGCCTCCTTTAATGAGAGCTTGGATTCGAGGGCTTGGGCTGTGGAGTATTGTGAGGCAGCGGTTCCGCTGCTGACAGTGGCAATAAACCGGTGCCATATAACCGTGACTAACAAAGCCCTGTATTTTGGAACACTTCCTGGAGGTGGCATGGGGAAACTCACTGTCTCATCCTCTCCACGCGAGATGGGATGCTTTCTAAATAGAAATGAAACAATGAAATAGAGCTGTGCTAACTCTGGACCTTTTTCCATTGACAGCCAGTAGAAATAGATATGATTGTAGGAAAAGATCGAGAGGGTTTCTTCACTAACGGTCTGACCCTTGGTGCAAAGAAGTGCTCTGTGATCAGAGATAGCCTGTACGTTGATGGTGACTGCACAATGGATATCAGGACAAAGAGTCAAGGTGGTGAGCCAACGTACAATGTTGCTGTAGGCAGAGCTGGCCGAGGTAAGTAGTGTTTTCTTCACTTTGAGATCGCTGAATTAAGAATGTGACCTTAAGCATAGGCTCCAGCTGTTCAGCAGCCAGACTCTGGTTTTTAATGGTTGGCCTCGGGAGGTGAGGGGGCGGCAGTGCTCTGGCTGGCACATTGGATTTCTGCCTGGGAGTCACCTGTGTCCCCGCTCCCACCTGGGAGTGCGGCTGGGCGCAGGACTGTGCAGTGGTTTGACATCTCTGATAAGCAGGGGAGCACAGACTACAACTGGAACTGAGCTTCCAAGTCTATGGTAACTTGGTATCTAAAGCTTATGTTTGGGACCTATATAATGCTTGGCGGTGAAACTAACTTTCTCATTTAAACTTCTAAACGCAGAGTTTTTTCTGTGAAGGTGCAGATTCCCTGTATGAGCTGCTCCCATTTGCCCTTTAACAAGTCCTACACTAACTCTTCTTGCACTTCCTATTGAGCTCTCTGAAGTCTGTCTTCAGGCGAAAAAGCCTGAGCAATTTGCTGTCACTGAGGAACTTGAGTTATGTTGGTACCCTTGCCCCTTGTGCCCATTTAACTTCGGATGCAGCCTGTGATGGGGAAGGCACGAGGTTTGGATGTAAAAGAGCGTGCCTCACAGTACTGGCTGTGGGTAGTATCCCTGGTGTTCACAGTATCTGGCCTGGAAGTTTTTCACTGTTTGTGGAACAAACTGGTGAGAATAGACTTTTTTTGTTTCTAAGTCTAAAATCAAAACTGATTTTAGAGCAAAATTTGTCCATAGGCTAAAGTTGGTTGGCAGCCATACGGGAAGAACTTTTGCAGCACTGAAAGGAGACAGGCAGAGTTGTGACTCTGCTGCAGGTCGTGAAACACCAACGAGAACTGTCTGTCCTAAGCTTTTTGAGAGCAAATGACTACGGAGATGGGCAGTCACCTGTGGGCAGGCCAGCTGCAGTGTTCCTGGCTTGGGAAACAGTTACGGCGCTTGTGGGAGCAGAGGCTTATTGTGTTCATGTACCTGCTGGTGACATCTGCTGGCAGCTTGTGAGTGGTAGTGACTGGTGGAGGGCCTCAGGGTGTTCCTCTTCCCCAGATCACCAGGACACTTTGCCAGAATTGTGGGAATAGAGAGAAGGTCAGCATTAAAATCTCCCCTGCATTTTGTCTTGCACAAAAAGCGTGTTTTATTGTTGTGCGGTTGCGTGAAAAGTCTTAGCCCAGATCTGACCTCGAGGGTTTTTTTGCTGGCAGCAAGGCAGTTACTCTGGTTCTTAGACCAGGAGTGACCACTGCAGATAAGAATATAAACTATTCCCATTTCTGCTTTTCAGAGTCACAGTTCTTCTGCATATACTACCACTTTTGTCCCTGTCCCTGACAAACTTCTATTCTTTTGCTCCCCCCCTTTTTTTTTTTTTTTTCTAAGATGCAGGCAGGGTTTCCTTGCTGGGGGATGGCAGATGGTGCTGAAGGTAGAGAGGCACTGCAATGCTTTTTTGAGATAGTCGGTGCCGTTTTTCTTAGCAGTGAACTGTTATGACTTTACCTAGTTAGGCAACATACTGAAGATAACTCCCACCTTCTCCCAGCACTGTCTACATCTGTTATTTTTACAAAACTCCTGTAAAATTAGCTTAATACCCGAACAGTAAGTCTTGAATTGGAGTGTGTTTGTTGCGCTGCTAAAACTTGCATTATTTCCTTGTTTAACATACTCTTTTTAAAACTTTTTTTCTTTTCTCTTTCAGTCTTGGTCTTTGTAATGGGCAAAGAAGGGGTCCATGGAGGCGGATTGAATAAGAAGGCATACTCAATGGCAAAATACTTGAGAGACTCTGGGTTCTAATTGCTAGGCAGACTGTTAAGTATTAGGGGAAGATTGCTATTAAACTTTCCTGGCGGTGAGCTTTAAACCTTACATTCTGGAAACTTTATTAGCAATGCAGGGTGATGGGGTATGAACCTGTGTCTCCTTTGTATCCCTTTGTTGGTGGGGAAAGGTGTGGGTGTTTTTTTTTTTTTTTTTCCTTCTGTTCATTTCTGTTTTGTTTCCTTGTGTACTCCAGCATTGGTTATAGTCATGGGAAAGGAAGGTGTCCATGGAGGGACACTCAACAAGAAAGCATATGAACTGGCTTTATACCTGAGGAGGTCTGACGTCTGAGCAGCCTCTCCCCATCCACCTAGCAACTGTCTTCACCACCACTCAGTTGTGTTCAGTGCTACCAGACTGTAGATGGTAGTTTGTGTTTTTTATTTACCCATTTCCTAATGTCATAATTCCATTTACCCTTTGTTCATCTATATGTTAACCACTGTATGTAACCAAGCCCCGTATCTGGCACCGTACTGCACCACAGAGATGATATGCATGATACCTTGAGAAACTCTTGGGAGAGGAATATGCCAAGTGTAGGCTTTGCTTTGTCTTAGCAATTAGTGTGACATTGACAACTAAAACAACTTAAATACTGAACAAGGTGCCGATTGTACAATCTAATTTGATCAATGCCTCTTCAGCACTTTGAGCAATGACACAGCTCACTAGTCTTCCTTTCACAGAACATGGTTGGGAGGAAAAAGTGCATGCATATCTTTACTTCTGTCCCTTTTTTTTTTTTTTAATCCACATTTGTTTGCTTCCATCCATTTTTATAGTGCCTGGTTTGTTTAACCAATTTGCCACTCGAAAGCTATTAACGTTACATTAGTTTTGTCGTTGCACTTCACTGTAGGCTTGAGTCTTCTATTTTTTCTTCATGATGTCTGAAGCTTGTACTGCTTAGCAAGTGCAACCTCAAAACTATGGAAGGGTACAGATGCATGTCCTCCCATGACCTTAAAACCACCATCCTGAATGAATCCCCACAGACATTCCATCATTGCAATAGCTCAGGCACTTTTTTTTTTCTTGTTGTTGCCAGCTCCTGTTCTGTAGTTGAATTGTAAAGGCTGCCATTATGGACATGAGCTATCCCAGCATAACCATCTGGAGTGTGTCTGGTTTCAGTTTTTCATAGGACCAATTTTAATTTGCAGCTTGGGCATCGTAGGTTCTTTTGTTGTTTTTGTTTTTTATTATGAAAAACTGCAGTGTCATTGTGGAAAACTGCCACCTTCAACTATACTGGGAGCTCTGACTGACTCCAGTGTTTCTGCCAGATCACTTACTGGTAAAGAGTTTTGCTGCTCTGAAGCCACTGTTTGGATGAAGGTTAGCAGTTTGAAAGCTAAACTGTCAAAATGATGCCATTTCAAATTTAAGATCTTCATTTGGCCTGTCACACCCTTGCTGCAGTGATCATGGAGTGAACTGCCTTGTGCACCAGTCATCTGAAACGTCTGTAACCAAACTCAGTTCAGGCACGGTACTAACCTGTATGTCCATTAAAGAACTGCAGAACTCTGTATACAAAAGAATAAATGGGAGATGGTATTGGTTGGAATAACTGACTTGGCTGTCTTGTGATGAATTTTTTAATATGTATTCTGTGCCATACTATTGTTTAAAAAAAAAAAGAACTGTTGCTATTGTGAGATGGATTTTAACCGACTCCGAGGGTTTCTGTCGAATGGCACTACATTAGGGACATTCTAGTATTTGCTTATATTGTTGGGCCTTGTGGATAATGTACAGATTTAAACAAATTCTTGTTGCTGATTTGTCCATTTCTTTCCCTGCACTTTGTTACATCTGGGATACAGTCTAACTCATCTGATTTAATATGCATTTCAAAAAATGCCATAACTATTAAAAACACCTTGTTTACAGACAGATGAAATAAATTTATTCCAACCAAACAAAATCAGACTCTTGGGTAATTTTTCCCCCCACAGAAATCCTCCAAAGCCCTTTCTTGCCTGGCCGACTACACTAATGTGGCTGTAAGCTTTGCAAAACAGCAGTAGTACAGTAATGTAACCTTAGTCAAAGGCCAGGCAGTCTTTGGGGTAGATCTCAAATTAGGAGATGATTTCTTGTCACAACTCCAGATTTATCCAACTGTGGTAAGGGGGTTTCCTGTGTGCAATCCCTGGAACAGGAGCTAGAGGAGACCTTTGCCGCTGGCTCTGTTCCTGGGGGTGTGTGGTGGCCTAGCCACAGGGTAGGGAAACATTCTTACCTTGTTACCCCAAAATAATTCCACCTGGCTTATGATACTTGTGAAAACATGGGCCCTGTGAACACACTGGTGAGATGCGATCATGATCAACGGGAGTTAGGGGACAGGGAACAAAACAAAAGCCCAGACCAGAGGAGGTTAATCTCTAGCTAAGGCTGTGCTTTTCTCAGCCCTGGTAATGGCAGTAGATTAAAATGCCTTTATTCTCCCTAGTTTTTCCACTACATCTTCAGTGCAAGTGTTGCACCTGCTCCTTGTCACTAGATCCTGGTTCAACTTAAAACCTGTAGGCAAATTATCTTCTCCAACTGCTTGGGGTTCAGTGTATGAACTGGAACTCCAGCTGCTAGCACCCAAGTCAGAGCAGACCAGAATGAGCCCCTAGTGCTAAACAAGGTTATATTTACCAGTAGCTACAGAGGATGCAAACCACTTCCCCATCCGTGCTTTTTAAATGTTTTTCCTTGCAAAAAGTTCTTGGGAGAAATACAGTGCAGCACGTCGTCTCAGAAATTACAGAGTTCCGTGTGAGTAATTGATGTTACCTGTCCATTTCCAGTCCCCTGCAGTCCTGTGTACCTGTTGTCCTTGCATAACTTCAGGTGGCACCTGCAAGCCCTGTGACATAACTCGGTGCTGCCCCAGTCACTTCAGCAGTCACTCAATTTTAGGACTCGTAAAAGGGCTCATACATGGCTGCAGTGAAGACACCTGATCTGTATAGTTCCCTTGGGTTTGTGCTCATAGTTTGTTCCTTTTCTACTCTCTTCCTGGTCCATGAAAACCACCATGGTTTGGAAACCATTGGAGCCATCTCCAATACCTGTTGTTCTTACACTAGCAGTAGCACTCTCAAAACTCCCCATACTCTCTCGCTGAGGTTTACAGCACCTGCCATTTTATAAAAAAGCTCAAGTGGCATCAAAGGTTGGTTTTTAAGAGTAGTTCTCAAGTTGTTCAGCCACTCTTCAAGATTAATTCACTATTGACTGAATTGCTTCACTTTCTGAAGGTTTACATCTAGCCTGTCACTCACGCCTCTCTGATTGCCTGGCACACACTGGAAGATGACGAGGGCTGCATTTATGTGCACAGTATCAGGGATTTGTAAGTTTTTAATGCTGACCACATTTATGAAGTTAATTGTCAGCATGCTTATTTTCTGCACCATAATAATTCAGACAGATTTTAATTATACCAGCCTTTATTACTTGGCCTTTCAAAGGTATTTAGAATTCTGTTAGAACTCAGTAAAAAACATTTACCTACTCTGAACTACTGATGGCACTGCATTTTTAAGACATTATCCAATTTTTAATATTCATGGTATTATTTTGCATGTAGGTACCCATTATTACTGTTTGTTCAAACACTGGCCCTGAAACTCTCCCAGCATTGGTGAGCAGGGAGAGTTTGCTTTGCTGTTTAAATCTTCTCCATTCCTTGATCACTGACCTGTCAAAAAGAACACTCGTCAGACCCATCATCCTCTTCCAGTCACTTTTCACTGGATTCTTCCCACCTCCTGACAAATAAAAGCTTACCTTCCCCTTTGCAGGCACTTCTCAATTCCTGACCTCTTCCGGCTCCTTCTCCAATCAGTTTGTTCTCATTATGCAATTAATAGTTTGGTGCAAGCTTATTTTCTAAGGACCTATTTATACAAGTCACACAAATAGTATTTTGTGATAACTGACTGTTCCTGGGCTGCTTTAGGCAGAGAGATGATGGTGTCTGAGGTCCCAGGAAACACATTTAACTTGGGATGGAAGCAGAATATCCTTTGCTGCATGAACTTTCTCTGTATAGCAGGGGAAGAACTGATAAAAAGAGTGTAATTTTACTCTGTTTTTTTCATCAAATACTACAACTGGAGTTACATATAACATATGTTACAAAGTTTACTTCAGTTTACAGTTCTGATTGCCTGGTTTTGGGGTGCCTGAAATACAATGATGAGTGAACACATGCGCTGATACCATCAACTGCAGGGACCTATTTTAACAATCATCTTTCAGCTTGGTAGGTTTTTGAACACCAGCTTTCACATTTGGACCCAACTAGACACACATGCAAGCTGCAGTAGAATATTACACGGTGAAAATAGGTGATAGGTCATCTGTCATTAACTCCATGGGCTGCTGGTGGCAGAGGTTTGAAGTTGAATAATTCTTTCATCATTACCGCTTTTACCAGGCCTCATTTTGCAAAATAAGCATTCTCTGCTCTTAGCCAGTTCCAAAGAACCATTTCCATAGCCAGGCTGTGGCGAGCGGGGGCAGCCGCAGCGTGGCCAGGTCAGAAGTAACAAGTGGAAATGCCTCACCTATCATCACCTCAGTCCCACCCGGGTGCTTCTGGCTTCCCCAACTTGGGCTCACAGACCCCAGCTCCCAGGTCACTGGCGGGTGGCAGAATGTCAACGGCACCCTGGTCGTCCTCCCCTCTCCCAAGTTACATGCACAGGCCCAGACTGATTCACACTTCACCTCAAACTAAAAGTGAACAAACCCAGGGTTTCTGTATGTACCTTGGTGCTCTGCACACAGCAGTGCTCAGGACAGCTCTGTATGGGACGCACGGCACTGCGCTGGTTAGTGCCTGCCAAGGGATCGTAACAGCCCTGCGCTCTGCATCCTTAAAAATAATTTAACCTTAGTAAGCCGTGTAGAAGAGGATACGACGAACGTAAGCAGTGCAGTTGTTCAACAAATTCCTTTTGATACTTAAAGTGGAAAACATGTTTATTAACATTCTTTCAAGCGTTCCTTATTCAAGGCCATATTAAAAAAATCTCTGCATTTTGATTACATGTATGTTTTTACTGTCTACATAGTTACAGAGGTAATACATACCATTTGCTTTTTTTTTATCATACACTGGTAAGTACTGAGTTCTGTTAAACAGTTGTAAGCACTTGTTCTCAAATCGGGTACTTGAAAAAAACAAATTTTGTATGTACACAGTTTAGCAAACTAATGCAGCATAAAATGCTCTTTAGTAAGAGGTATATGAGTTGAGAATCAATACAATACTTACCTAAAATTATTCTTCTATATGAAACAAAACTTCTGTTTTGATCACCGGCCCCCTCCTCCCTCCCAATTCCCACATCCTCACTGGAAATCAGACTGCATCGTAGTGGCAAGCAGGGATAAGTAATGTATTTATGGTGGATCTTATCTTGTGAACTGCTCAAAGCCTCCACATTCCAAAATTCCTTATCCTAGGAATTGCTCAATGGAACTGTGTAAACTCGGCTACTGTGCCAAACTCCAATGGATTATTTGGAATCACTGCTTTGAGATAAAAGTGGAGTTTCTTCTGCTTTGTTTTGCTATACCAGCATATAGAATATTGACCTGTTCTACGTTTTTCTTCCAGTAGTAGTGAGTTTTTAGGAAAACTCTATACAAACATGCAAATACAGTTTTTGTTGGGCTTAAGGGGTAACACATACCATACATTTAATAAATACTGCTATCAGTATGACCCAGTTGTAGCTACAAAGTGGAAAAAAAATTACTTCCAGATAACCCCCATTTCAACAAAATACATAGTCTTTGTGATATTTCTATTGATATAAACTATTAACATTGTTCATTAGCATCGTGAAGTCCAGTTAAACTGTTCATTTTGAGAAGACAGAAGGTGTGACTGAATACCTGAATCAAAAATAAATCTATCTGTAATGATTTAACCATAGAACTACTACATGAACTTCTGCTCCTACTGAAGAAACCAAATGGATTACAGATTAAAATATATTCCCTACATAAAGGTTTGTAATGTATAGCCTTAAGAACTCTTTTGTTCGCACACTACTCACTGTAAGTAGTCTCAAACAGTATTTGCCACTTGGTACTCCCTTTCATCATTAGGCTGAAGTTGAACCACTACACTTTCTTCGTTTATTCCATTTTCCACATCACTGCTATCAATATTGTCATTTTCATCTTCCTCATACTCTGAGGACTCAGTCATGTTCTGGTGGGAATGAGACTCTGACAAAGCTCCGAACGACTGGGTACTAACTGAGGCTAACGGTCTAAGCAAAGGAGTATTTTCAGACACTTCATTCTCTTCTTGGCTACTGTCTGTTTCAGAGTCAGAGTCCCCCTGAGAAGGGACCACTTTCTGCTTACACACAGGACATGTTTTTTTTGTTTTTGTCAGCCATGGGTCCACACACTTGCAGTGATATGCTGTTAGGAAACAAAATACAAGCATATCATTATCTCAGTGAAAAGGACACGGAAACCTGCTAAATGGTACTTATGATTACACAGGGGAATTTCAGAATTTAACTTGTTCAATTTCAGTCACAAGTTTGTTGACATGTAGACTGTCTACCCTTATGTACAGCACACTCAGTAGATAAGGATCTCAACCCTATGGCTATATGCAATGAACAACTATTTCCTCTACTGAATGGATCTGAGAGGAGTCCTGCAATGGGCCATTTTCAACAAAATAAACTTCTATAAATAAAAGCTTCTCAAGGAATCATACCCACCTTGCAGCAGACATGCCCACCATCACCACCCTTATAATGCCTCTAGCCTCCACCAAGATGTATCGATCCACCTTGTTATTAAAGTTACTGCATGATTTTGCAGATTTTAAAATGAGGTCTACAGTTGGCATTGCAACGATACTGACCTTGTTTAGAAATACATGTTTGAAAGTGTCTTTCTTAAGGCATTAAAAGCTTAGCTCTGCTTAGGAACAGAGACTTCTATCCACCAAAGAGGTTCAGTATTTAGAGGGGCAAGCATGTTGCGTTCAGTGCCTGTTCAAGCATGTTTAGCAGCATGCCCTCCACAAGAACTGACAGTGGTAGTTTTGGGTTTGGTTTTTATTTGTCATCAGCCTTTCATAGTGGTGATCAGGTTTAGTTAACTTTGCAGTTCTAGTTGAGACAGGTGCTATGGATCTGTTCTTTCTCTTCTCAGAACTTTGTGTCAGATCGTTGTGGAGTTGTTTTTTTTTTTATGACTGAGGACCTACAAAACTTAGTCCGTCGTCTGCTGTGTTCACAGGTGATGTAGGGCTGCAACATCAGTTGCCTCTTTTTTAAAATCTTAGTGATGTGGTATTTGCTGTTGCACTGCCTGGTCAGAGCAGTAATTTAATGAGAAAAAGCTGGGCAAAACTGCACCCAGCCAAAATGACTGTAATATAGTTAATAGACTGGGAGGTAGAAAGGATCTCAATCTAAGAAGGATGAATCCTAACTTTCTTGACAGATTGTACACAGTTTTTATAAAAAAAAGTGTTTCAGTTCAGGAAAGCTCTTGGGCCCAGGCCTCTTCCAGATTTCTAGATATTAAATCTTAAAATGCTTCTTGTACTTGCATTCAGTTAAGATCAGTCTTGTCTTGTGGACAGCTACATACACGACTACTAGATAGACCTGCAGTGGGCTGTATTTGAGGAAGACTGTTCACAGCTGGTGCACAATTGTCACTGTAAAAGTACGCCACTAATTTTGGCACGTGCAACACTGACTGCCAAGTACAGTCAAGGCAGTGGTCTGTACGGCTTCAGGTCAGACTGGACCCTTTCATCTCTATGTCACCCGTACCTGAATTACGTTTCGTGGTTTAATTGTCTTGGAGAAAGTGAAAGCCTATTTTTTTAAATGTAAAAAGTAACTCTGGAATGCGTTTCCCTATTAAATAGAGTCATTTAAGGGACAGCATCAAGCCATGATTTTCTTTCATATGCACATTCAAAGGAAAATGCAAAGTAGGAATGCTAGTCTTTTTTTTTTTTTTTACTTTTAAAGAGGAAAGGAGAGTTTTCTCTTTTCCCAATTTGTATATATACTCCTGCATAACATACATTTATAAATCAATCAAACAACATATTCACTGTGGGCTTTAGCCACAGTGTTTTAGAGAGCTATTTTAATACACAAACCAAACCTGAAATACAGCTGCTTACCATGAGAACACGGAAGGATTCTGAGCTTGTCCCCATCCTCATATTCATCCAGACAAATGGCACATACATCGTATTCGTCTCCTGTAGCATATAATTGACAATCAGTTTAAAAGATTTGTAACAGACCTTTCCAAACTCATGCATACAGGTTCTTCCTGTTAGTTTCACAGGCTAAAGAAACTCCTTCTCTTTCCTGTCCATGCATTGGTTAGGTTCTTTGAAGCTATACAGTTGACTGCTGTATTTCTATCCTCATTATGAGTATAGCTCGTTCACTTTCCCTCCAGGTTAATAAAAATGTTTTAAAGTGTGTGAAATACTTTCTCTAGAATATTCAATCATTCTTATTAAAAATAAGATAAAAAGATTTAAAATAGAAGATTCACTTTACTATACAAGTATTAGTGTTATTGAGAAAACTTAGGCAGAAAAATAGCAACAAAGACAACTGGGTAAAAAAGCAGAATAATCAAGAATGACAGTCTGGTCACAGGAGAAAGTTTACATTATTTTTGTAATTCAAACCTCACAAATAAGATATACATTAGTGACAGTAAGGATGTCACGTACACTGTTGTGATACATTATATGACCAAAAATAAGCACCTGTTAGAAAAAAAATGTATTCCTGTTTCATTTTTGTCAAGGGCTTGAGAGCATGGTCCTTTAGTTTACCCAAATTGTTACTTCCCATTTCTTGCAAGACACTGGCCCTGTAAAGTTTGCAGTTACACCAGCAGGTTACGTCCTTGTGATTTAACCTGGCCAGCAGCTCAGTTCCACCCCGCCGCTTGCTTGCCCCCTCCGTGAGACAGGGGAGAGATCTGGTAAAAGTGTGAAAATGCTTGGGTTGAGATAACAGGCAACGCAAAAGTTGCACGTGCAAGCAGAACAAGATAAGGAATTAATTCCCTGTGCTTCATTTTGTAAGGAGCCGTATTTCCTTACACGCCTTGTGAATACTTACCTGATCATGCCCTGAGAGGAACCCAAGCACTGAAAGCATCCCTTTCACTGTTTGGATCCCTTGCTTTGACATCAGCTGTGTTGAGTAGCTGCTCAGCTCTGTCATGGCTGGGAAAGCTCTGGCCATGCACAGAAAGCCACTGTATCTGCAGAAGTTGGTGACCTCTTCACTTGCACACCTCTTGCAACTCAGACACATCCAATGCTGAGACTCACTATTTCCAGATGGTACTTCTACTATGCCATTAGCACTTCATTTAGATGACTGAAGCTGTCTTGGCACTGTCCAGTACTGCACTGTCTCTTCACTAGCAGTTGCTCGCTAGGGCTGCACACCCTCCTGACAGTGAAAAAAACCCACAATGTACCAGAAAAAAAAAAAAAAAAACAAAAAAAAAACCCCAACCCAACCCAAAAACAAACGTCTGGGCCAGCCGGCCTCTCCCTCTGTTAAGCCCTGCCTGTCACAAGGCTAGAAACACAAGTGCCAGCAGACTGAACTGCAAACTCCCCTATCACTTGACTAACACATGTTTGGTCAAGGGACTGGATAGTTACAGGATCAAATGATTCACTGCATATTTGTACATCCTATTGTAAGGGCAGTCATCTGCTCAACACGTGCTCCTAGGGTGCCTGCATCCTGGCTGCATGCTTTGTGATAAGGAAAGGCACCAACAACAGCACCTCAAGAAAAAAAGACAATGTGGGCCACCTTGCCCAAAGGATGCACACCCCAGATACAGCCTGCAAGACCCAGGACAGGGGGCCAAGAACCACATCACTCTCACTGCATACTGTGGCTAGGTATTCACAATAGCAGCCCTAGCCCACTAAGTCTGCCCATTGCCAGCCTGCACCATCTTCCCAACTGCCTCTTCATGCCCCTGTGCTCTGCAGTTTACATTTTCACCACCTACAGAGCTAGCCAAACTCCTGGGGTTTACCATGCAGCAGACGAGTGAGGGAAGTAAGAAGACATAGATCCCACCAGGAAGAGTTTGTGCAGAGAAGGTTCACTCGTACACCAAAACACAGATGGGAAAAGGCATACAGCATGAACACACACACAGCTCTGTGAGAGAAAGGAGGCCCTGGTTACCTTGTCACCTCAAGGTAAAAGAAAAAAGGACTGACATGGTGTATCTTGTTTCCAGGGCCCTCTCAGTGCAGCTTTTCCCATCTCCTTCCAAATTCCACCTAACCTGAGCCCCCTTCCATCCCACGTGTTATCTCATCGGTCACACTCAAAACTCCACACTTCCATTTGCCACTGTGTCACCTTAATTGTCTCCCAGTAAACATCTATCAAGTCTTGTCTGGACTATCTGCTGCACTAACACCTCATTGCTGCATGTCACTGACGCTTCACATTGGAGAAGTTAGATTTAAGCGTGCAAGACTCACGTGTGCTAAGGCTAGTTAACAGCCACCACAACAATATTTTACATAGTTCACCTTTCAACATACACATCACACACAGTAATCTGTGACACAACACTGTTCACCACAAATTTAGATTTTTTTTTTCCTCACAGCAGTTCTCATATTACTTCCCAAAGCACTGTCCAGATTACACACATGGGACTGAGATCAACAGGGGACAAATCAAAAGCAGAGTTCACGCTTCAAGCTCTTTCAAAAGTGGTGATAGAATACACAAGTTGTCAAAGTGTTGTTCTGGGGAAAAGGTAGAAATAATGGGGCAAATGTTGATACTGTGTAGGCACAGCAGGCCCACATTTAGGTCATGAGCTTACCCTACGTTAACAAGAAGCTTACGAATGGCAGAATCAGGCAGATTTTGCATTACTCGGGAGAGATGTCCTTTCAACACAAAAGTTCAAAACAGTAGCATAGCTGTCCTTTTTACTGTAATGAAACTACACGACAGGAGAGAATCTCAGCTAAAAATGTGTTTGGATAACATGCTGCTAAGCCAAATGCTTTTCTACACATAGTAAAATTAGCTACATTGGGAATTTAGTCAGTTTTCAAAGAAAAAGTTAATTTTCCTATGCAAATCAGCATGGTTGTTCTGTTTAGTGCATGTAAGGACAACAAGTACACCACTGCAGGAAAAATCAGGAGCTATGAAGGACCTGGGCTTCCAGAGAAGCTGCAGAGAGCCAACAGAAATAGTGACAGTGACCTGTCAGTGAGGCAGGGGCATAAAAGGTGAATTGCTATCATCAGCTCAAATTTCAAGTAGTTTTGGGGGAAAAACAATCTGCAAAATGAGATGGTTTAGTGACAAAAGAGGGCAAAGGTGTACTGTTTTTCTGTTTATGTGTTCGGAGTAAGATCATTAATAAAGCACAAATGTTAAAAATTAAAGACTTAAAAATTTCTAAAAAGCAACTTGACTAGAATTTTTTCATTAACAGTGTAACAATGTACTTCTGAGAAAAATAAACTTTCTTTGCAGATGTAAAAAAAGTCAAGCAATTTTGATTCCGAACTGCAGAAAACTGTCAAACACAATGTAACATCTTTTCCAGTTTAGTCTGCAAAAAATCTTTAACTCACCATTAGTCTTGATCATGTTTAAATACTTTCTCATTAAAAAATAGTAATAAAACCACCCTACCAACTGAAAAAATTACAGTAGTAGCCTAAAAGCATTTGTATATTCACACTGAAATAACTATAGCTTCAGCTTTTAAGTACAGACATGGTTTATATTCCACAATACCAGAACAGGAGGCAAATGCTCCTCTGCCTTGATTCAGGATTTTTGCAAGCCTTCTTTTCAGATATTAACAAAAATGTGCTAAGAACTGAGCCAGCTCATTAACAATAGGGCTGTTAAATTTATCTGAGTTTGTGTTTGCTGTGTTATTATATTCCAAGGTCACAGTACCATTCCAAGGTATTTTGCACATTCCAAGGTCAAAGTACCATCAACTAGGATGTAAAAAATAAAAAATCATACAGGATTGATTTCTGTAGTTCAGAGAATTATATTACCATAGAATCCCATATTGTTGTGTACACAGTTCTCTGAAGTCTATAGCAACTAACATTCTGTATGTAGACTTAAAAATTTTCAGTGTAAAGTACATTCATGAAAACAGTTCTGTTATGGGCTTTCTAAAGGTGCTGTAATTTTTTTTAAATATATAAAACACCTGGTGTTGTTTATCTGGAATGTCTCTTCTACATCGTAGAAAATACGGAACAGGATCTTATGCAGGATCATGACTGTCATCTGGTGCTGTTCTGCTAATTTTTTAATTTTTTTTTTTTTTTTTTTTTTTTTTAGGACTTCAGTATTTTAGAAGTGCTACATACAAAATTGAAACTTGCCACCTGTTAGAGTGAAAGCATAGGAACATACAACACTTGAAGGGCTATCCACTATGGTGCTCGATATATTTCTGGAAGGTGTAAGGGAAGCCCCTTACAGGGAGTTGCATACAACTCTTTTCTTGCCTCACTCATAAGGCTTGCTCTTTTATTCCCTGTGCAACCTAAGCTCCGCAAACAAGCAAAGGAATAGAAATTGAGCCCACTGATTTTACCAAAATATAGGTTACACTTGATTACTTATGTTTTATGATGGTCATGATAGGATTTCTACTGAATTTACCTTCTGTCTATGCCTGACACTTCCATTTTAGAAGAAAACAAAACTGAAAACAAAACAGAACAAACCCTTCTAACATTCCTCTCTTATGAAGGTATAAAACCAAGTACTTTAAGTAGTCCACAATTATATAGCCTATACAAAACCCAGGCACATAAGACATCCTAAGAAGGTTGAGTTCTTCACGCTACTAAAAGGATTTCTTTATTTGCGGGTGTAAGATAGATGCTAAAATCTATTCACACCTCTGCAATAACAGACTGATCTCTAATGTAGTAAGGTCTTGTGTTACCTACTACCTGACTTCTGCATTATTATATATCACACTAAATGAAACGGTCAGCCAGCACTATGGGTACAATTAACAAAGACACAACCAATTGTTTAATTGCAGGTTTGCTAAAACTAGTGGTTTGACAGGATAAAGAGAAGGGAAGAAGGACTGCAGAGATAAGTGAAGGAGCACATCTGCAATATGCTTTGCTATCAGCAACGGTAAATTATGGAGTGATGGAATTAGTACATATGCATTAATTATATTGCTTTCATTACAATTTTTTTTTAAAACCAGAAAGGCAGTAAAAGGAAGATTAATGCAAAAAAAAATAAAATCATGCTACTGATAGAGCTTTGCAACAGTTTCCGTAAGAGCACTGCAGAGTAGTACACTCTCAATCCTACTTTATAGGGATTGAAGAGAGCGGGCAGAGATTACCATTGTTTTATCTCAGCATGCAGTAAATCAAACTACAAGTTGCAACTCAAGACCTCCTAGTACACAGGTCTGTTGTCCAATATTAAAACCGAATTTTCATCTGTTTTACAAAAGATAAAATTCCAAGGGCTTCTGTGATGGCACAAAGTCTGTGAAATGTAGTCCATGTTATTTTTGTTAATATATATTGTTCAACATAAAGGCAAAGCTGATGACCACAGCTGGAAAATAACACCGCTGTAATTTCGCATTTCAGAAAACAAGCACAGTGGACACGAGAACCACTTACAAACACCATTTTCTTGATAGTTACTATACAACAACAGGAGAAGATAAAGGGAAAGTGGGAAAGAGAACAAAATCTCACAGGCAGGTAGGAAAGGTCAGAGATTAAATGGAGTCCATCACTACCAGACCTACATCACTGAAGTAAGAGTCTTCACCTAATCTAACCAATGCATTTCAGCTAGAGCTTTAAAAAAAAATTACTTCCTCTTTTGCTATGGCATCCCTTCTCTCTGTTGTTTCTTTTAGTCAAACCATGTTTACGGATCATTTATAATCAGCACATTATTATCAAGTTCAACACAGAAATGAATGTTAACCATCAGTCAGCGCTGTCAAGGGCATCATATCTCACATTAAAAAAAAACCCATTCAAATAATACAGCTGCCTTTTCTTTTCCACTAGTCATTCCACATTTATAAGACAGTCCTGAAAAATGATAGCACACTGTTCTGGAGTAGGCTTATCTCACTAAGGCATCCCCTGGCAAATGAAAAAAAAATATGCAGTGGTAAAGCATGTCATCCATTTCTGGGCCAAGCAAACACCGCTAACATTTTCTCAGCAAGGCTGACGCTGAAGTTGTCACACATGGTGGCTACAGATCTCTCCAACAGCACCTCAGATAACTGCAACGAAAGTACTCCTCTGACTCTTGCCAAGAGTCACGCACCAAAGCCTACCTCACCCAACACGACAGCCCATCCTTCACTGCACAGTAATTCACACCAAGCCCTCGGCACAGCTGCTTCACCTACGCCTTGTGGATCCATCAGCTGCAGCCCATCTGCTACCTTTCTCCAACAGGTCATCACATACATTAGTTAAGCTACTGCCCAGATTCTTGCTCTCATCATGGCCTGGGGAAGGGAGGCAGCCTGTGCAGCAGCCTGGACCAGAAACGCCAGCCCTCATCAGCGCCAAGACCTGTACAATTTCACTGAAGCCTCCTCGACTAGTCTACAAGTTAGTTTCACCTCCATGGCTACATGCCCCTCAAAGAACAGAAGATTCAATTTTTAAAAGGGACACTTTGCAGACACCTTTTTTCTCTATACCTGTTACTGTGTTTTAGAAGCTGGCTGAAACCACAACAACTTAGAGGGAAAAACAGGAAGCATGTAAACTGCTGCAAAATAAAGGGTCTTGCTTAAACAAACTGCATGAAAAACGTTTATTGAGCAAAATTATCTTCTAACTACTAAGCACATATAAATTATGACAAATTTCAGAAACACAGAACTACCCACCCAGATAAGTGTACTTACGAACAATTAAAAAAAACAAAAACCCAAAAAAAAGCAAAAATAAAATTGCCAAGACTTTGGTAGACTATATGACTTCTTTTCTCTGATAGATTGTAACTGTACTGTGTAGTCAATCAGATGGGTTAGTAATGAACAGTAATTAGATGTTATAAAGTTCGTTTACAGGAAAAAGAAATCAATTTAGGAATACATACTAAAGTGTAGAGCCACACTTAATTTGGAGAAGCTTTTAAAAAAAGCATTGAGATACATCTATTTCCCACTACTGCTCCATCATGTATCAATGTGCATAGAAAGATAGGTACACAGAAATTCAATATACACAATAGTTTAAAATATGCATCTGCTTAAAATGGCAGGTACTCTTACAGCTTGTCACAAATATTGGAGCTTTTTCCCATGTGTACATGAAGCATTTCAAAGCTGACTGTCAAAAGTTAAGCTCTTCTTTCATACTTAAACACCTAACCAAGAAGCACCATTTTTAGAAGTCTTGTGGATATACTGACTCCCAAAGTCTGGATTCTTTATCAGGTGTCTAAGCACTCATTCAGGATCTTAACTTTCAAGATTTAATATAGAAAAGAACTTTCCATGCTTTGTTCATTTTTAATTTCCCAATAATATGCCCACATATCTCTCTTTCACAGCCTTCTGTCTTCACTGAATTTAAAGTATTTTCTTTTCTACCAGAGTGAGAGATTAAAGATCTTTTCAGTCTTGTCCTTGATTCCATTTTAATGTAAAGGTAAGCTAGCTTGGAAATAATATTATGTATTCCTGAAAATAAATTCTACAATACATAACTCACGATTTTTCTAACCTGTATTTTTTTTTAAGATATTATTCTTCAGAATATTCAGGTTTGATGATGATGAAATTAAAGGCACATAAATTGATTTTTTTTTTCTGTGTTCACTTTTGTTGTAAAAGTATAACACAAAATATATCAACTCCCACTGACTTCTGCATGATCAAAATGTAGTCTAGTTTTTAAGGAACCACAAGACAACTGCCCCAAAACTCTTCCAGTGTAGAAAGCAGATTTTGATATAGCATACACTGCATTCTGTGGACTTACTGAAAGGCAAGGCTTGTTGAGCAAGACTTTGGAAAACCAGTCAACGCCACACCTTTTCTAACTACATTCTCTACTCATTACAAAAATGCTAAGTGCCCAATCTGTGTCTACTGAAATTAGAAAAAAATTCCCAGGCACTGCCGTGGTGTTTGACTCAAATCAAAAATTAGAGAGGATTCATGTATTTTCTGTATAACAGTTCTTTAGGTATGTCAGCGTACAACCACCCCTATAGAACAATAATCTTCATTACACCATCATTTGCCTAGCAAGCTGTTGAATTCTAGAAATCCACTAAAGCCAGCTTTCCCTTAAAAACGCCTTTACAGTACAGTGAAACCATCAATTAGGCAGTGATTCATGATACAAAAAGCAGTGCAATAAAGAGAAGAACCAGTATCTATAGTATCCTAGCTTCATCATTTGACTAATGTTTCAATAAAAACATTTTTAAGAATACGCTGGAGTTCCAACTAACAGAAATAATGTATTTCAATGACTGACTGCTGTAGTGTCTGCTAATGAGAGTGCAACAAGGAAGCCTTGTGCAATTTCTGTACTGGTTTTGTAGTATATCAAGACATTTTAATTCTCAGCCAGTCTGCATATGGTGTCTGCTCTGCTTCCATTAAAGAAATGTTAGAACTCTTCTGTTTCAGTGAGGACTGGGTCAAGTCAAACTGTGTACTTTCACTCCAGACTACTATCCATTCCAAGTGTACTCACAATTGTCTCCAAAACTACAAACCTCTTCAATTTTGAGGTTTTTGGGTGTTAAAAACAACGGCGTCTAATTAGTTAGACAAAGAATTATCTACTTGCCTTTCTTAAATTTATGTACAGGAAGTTTCTTAAGCTGATCCTTCCTAAGTCGATTCCTTCTTGCTCTGTGTCTGTCTTGCACAAATTTTGTGATCTGGGAACAGACGTAAGTGAGATTACATGAACAGTAAGTTAAAACAATAAAACAAGAATGGACGTTTTGAGTTACGAGTCTTCTCAGTAAATGAGGCAAAAGGGAACCTCAGCTCAAACGGAATAACCTCTTCCCTTGCCTGGACTCGAGGATGAGCCAAAAAAGCCTAAAGGATGTTCTCAATGACCATGGTACTTGGAACTAGAAGTACACAAGGCTTTTTTTGAAAGAGGATGAAAAAAGGAAATTATGTCTATGATATATATAAGAAAAAAAGGCCATGGCTGCAATCTGCTATCAGGGCCCGTGTACAGTGGGATGACATTTCAGAGCAAAGCAATTAATTGTGTTCAACTGGGTTTGCTTACATTTTCAATTATCACAGCTCTTTCAGAGGATTATTCCCATGTTTCCATAGTATCTAGATGTATTATGGAGAGGAGTAAAGGGACTGCTTCACACCTTGTCATCTTTAACTATACTATAGATTCTGTTTTCATTTCCTTAATAGCCCCTACTGCTATTTCTATTCAGTTCCTAATTCTACGTTCTGCAAAATGACATTCTTTTTAAAATATGATGAAAAACAGCCTTAACCAAAGCATATACACTAACAAATCCCTTGAAATTTTCAGAAGTGCTCTACAGCTACCTGCACTGTGAATAAGGTAAACATTGAAAGAGTATTAATCTTATAAACAACATTAATATCTCTAACTTTAGGCATCTTTGAAAGTTAATGATATACTTAACAACAGATTATTTTAAGTATGAAGGCACGGATATTGTGGACAAAAATTATTAGGGCCTTTTGAAACTGTAATTGATTCTGGTAAAACAAAGTTTATTTATCTTTCTACATCACACATTACTTCACTTCTTAATCATATATACATGAATCAGGCAACCTGACACTCCTTTCTTAGTTAAAAATGAGATTTCCAGAAAGAAGCAGGGCTGAAACTACAAATGAATGAGGGTCAAATCCAACCCTGGCATCAAGCTCTCTGCACCAATTTATTGTTCAGTAGTCTAATCTATCGAGATCTCTCCATTAAAGCCTCTCTACAGTCAAGGGAACCAACACCTCCTCATTTAGTATCTTTGGCAAATTTACTTAGTGTGCACTCATCTCCTGTATCCAGGTCATTTACAGAAACATTGAAAAGAACTGGCTATGAAGTTGAACACCATTAACGGCTGACTGCCAGTCAGATGCTATGCCATTTACTACAACCCTTCAGCCAACTGTTCACCCAGTGTATTGTGTACCTGTCTAGCTTTAGGAGGACATTTTGTCTAGAAGGATACTGCAAAAGTGAGTATCAAAAGCTCTGCTAAAACAAACAAACAAACCCCCCCAAAAATATAAAAAAAAACCACCACAAACCCCAAAACACTAAAATCAAATCAACCCCAAAAGCCAAAACTCCACACGTCCATTACCTTCCCTTCATCCCCTGAGTGGATAACCCTGCTGTAAAAGGATATTAAGTTGGTAAGGACTGACTGTCCATTCATGAACTCGTTAGCCATGACTGATGACTGCATTATCTTTCAAGCGTTTTTCAGTAACTCCCACAATTTCCTCAATAATTTTACAGGACAATGAAGCAAGACTGACAGGCCTATAACTACAAGGGACTTCCTTTTTCATCGTCTTGAAAACAGGGCACATAACATTTGTGTAGGTTCAAGTCAACTAGGACATCTCCAAATTCACAAGATTGTCAACAAATAACAGAGAGGCTTCACACCAGTTATGTGCCAACTCTTCCAATACCCTAGGATGAATCCCATTGGGTTCCACAGACTTATATGCAGTCAGCTGCAGCAGCAAATCCCATACAAGCTCAAAGTCAGCTGGGAGCTTAATCCGCCAGTCGCAGTCCTCCAGCTCAGGGCTCCAGGGGTCCCAGGGCCCATCACTGATGTTAAAAGAGACAACAACTCTTAATCATAATTTACAGGCATGCCCATTTTTACACTTGCTCACAGTGCATAAGCACAAGGCACTGTTCTGAGCTTGCTGACTGACTACTATACCTGCATTAAGACAAGCAGTGAGACCTGCTTTGTGGAACAGTGGGATTGCTTATTTAAGCAGTACAAGTTTGGTAAGGTGGGACACACTCTCAAGTATGAGAGCTCAAGGACAAGTCATCCTTTACAGGGAAAAAAAAAAAAAGTGCTTGTGCAGTGGAGAGCAGCAGCAAGGACAATTCAAGTAGCTATATGACAGGCAGAATATCCAAAGGGCTCCTAATGTGCCTTTGCCAAAATTCTGCAGTTGTTTATTATACTGAGCAATAAAGGATTACGGCATGGTACAGGTATGTATAGAAAACAAAGCTTTTGTTGGTCCTCTGTGTCCACTTAACTTCAGTAAGTGAAGTATGACTATTTGTTTGAAAGAAATTGTTATTAAAAGAAGGAACTTACCATAAATATGACAATGAGAATAAGACAAATCCCTACTATTATTAGGAAAGGGATTAAGTAGTACTCCAGAGGAAGACTGAACTCTGGGATTAACACAACATGGCCACTGTGGGAAGAAAGAGATAACAGTTTCTATAATACCTCACAACACAAAAAATTCAGCTGATATCCACATAAGGCAAAGCCAATTAAATAGAAGGACAAAAGAAAGTTTTTTTTAAGTCCAAAATATTGTAAGAAACAACTTACTGGCTTCAACCATAGATACATCTAAAGCAACAAGTAAAACAACCTCACAGCTGCTTTGATGACAGAATGAGAAAAATATGACTACCAAGAAATACTGTGAAATCATTCCTGTTTACTATTATTAGTAACAGTATATTAATATTAATAGCATTATTATATAACATAAATTATAAGACATATTAATTATATATTATATATCTAGATTATATTAATGTAGATGTGTATATATTTAATATTAGTAGTATTATTACTATTATTTTGAGTTACAAAGGAGATTTATTTTCAAATCATGAAGCATGGTAAAGTTCACCCTTCATGCTCTGGAGAGGCAATGAATTACAGTACAGGAACAAAAAATCTTCCCAGTGAATCTGATAAGGATGTTGGCAACTGGACGTTTGAATACTAATATTTATTTATACTTAAGTAAAATGCCATTATTATTCTGCTGCCACAAGCAGCCAGAAACATCTGAGAAGACAGAACTACTAACACTTCTACATATTCTATAACCACCACTCATGTGGAGCCACTCTTTACTCATCAACTAGTTTCATCAGCAAGTTGTCTACTTAAGAATGACACAATCTAGTTCTTCTGATTCATTTAGTGAAAGGATATCAGAGACCCGAAGAAGCAAGACTCATAAGACTAATAATACAAACCACACCTCATTTTCCATCCTACTCAAGGTATTTTAACCATATTATTCTTGCATTTCTTTTTAAAGTTTTAAACTTGAAGCAGTACAAAGCTAATCATGCACCCCATTAGAATTATCTTAAAAGCATCCTGCAGATTCACCTAGTGTAGGAAGCTACCTCTGATTTCGTCTAGAACTATTAGTAAAGGATGATTTTATTGTTTTTTTAAAATACCAGCATCTGACTTCAATAGGAAGTGACATCTTGTAAAAAGAACACATCCTTAGATCTGAAATACAGATACTCCTACAATCATTTCTGTGATTCCTACACAAGTAGGTAAACTCATATGTTTTATGCTATATGAAAATTAAAGGAGTAACATCTGATAAATATATGGTAATTCTGTTGCAAGAAAGCAATTTGTATTAATTTTTAAAATGCTTTCTTCTCATTGCTCACAGGTACAAGATTTCACCTGGAATGCCTACAGCCTCTGACATCCTATTTTAAATCCACATATATTGAAAAGGCAAAATGACTTAATGCAAGGAATAATACAGCTGCATCTGAGGTAGCTTACCCCTTTTCGTAAGTAAATTCTTCTTTAAGAGAATTAGCTGATGTCTCGCCAATAAAGACAGAAGGAATGTCAATCTTCTTTAAAACCTCAACTGTATAAAAAAAAAGCAGGAAAATAAAACTATTATCATGCACTCTATGAGCATTTTTAATACATAAGACCTGAACATTTTGAGACTATCACAACATGAAGACACATTTTAACATTACAACATATAGACTGATGCACATTCATGCCACACCTTTCCAACATGTAAGAACTGGTATTACTCTTCCTACCAAATATCCAGGGACTTTACTGCAGATATGTAAAACAAAATTCTTAGCAGAATATTTAAACAGAGCACAAAACCATACTATTTTTTTTTTTTTTTTTTTTTTTGGTCAAAAAAAAAAAAGAGGCATCATCAGAGAAAGTTGAACCAGAACTTTATTCCTCCTAGGAGACTTGGTAAAGTCACACAGCTCCACTAATTTCCAGAATTTCTGGCAATTTACAAGATTTTGTGATCTGGTAGTATAAGTTTTAATTAATCTTTCTTCCCTCCTTCTCACCCTAAAAATAAATGAACACAGTACAAAGAGCTATGGCTAGAAAAGGTCATAAAGAAGAAGAAAGAATGAACAAATCCCACACCTTTATTTCAAACTTGAGAAACTGGATGGACCTGTCTCCCTGTTCTCCGCTTACTACTGAAGGCAATAATGTAATCAAAAGATGCAGCACAAATGAAAAATTAGTGAAAAACAAATCCCATATTCTAGGAAGCCTTCTCCTCACTCCACTTTATACTGATTTGCACCTGACTTACACTTCACATTTAAAGGTCAAACTATCTTGAGTTTAGCCAATACCAAGGCATTCAGGTAGGTTCCCCAAGGCAAAACCATTCATTGCTTGGTGCCACCTCACACTGGTCAAGCCTGCAATTGTTGTGAACTGGTTCTACATTTTAATTCCTTGGCGAAACCTGAAAGTAACATTCACACCTTGAGAATTCATTAAAACCACTTTCATGTAGCTTTCTGGGCTACTCAGCTGCCATTTAGTTTGCTGAAAGCTCATCTCCTACTTTATTCAATGATGTTTCCACTTGGAAAGGCTTTTTTTTCCTCATTTATGTTCTTGTTCCATATTGAGAAAGCTTAAAAACCAGACAAAATAAAGAAATGCCACAAAATTGTAACAGCAATATACAAAACCCACATACCATAAAACAGAGCCAACATTTTGACTAGACTACAACATGTTCTGGACATAGTCAGTCCATGAAAGGCTAGAACTGGAAAAGCTAGCAAGAGAATCAATGAGAAAATGACACACTGGTCTCTAAATATTATTTTTTGCAACTGAAAATAGGTACATCTAATACGTGTTCATATGAAACTGGAATCCATTTTTCCAAAGACAAAAATGTACACAGCATTGCAACAACAAAATGGAATCACTAACAAATGCTAAAAAGTTGTATTTCAAAGTCTGACTTCCTTCCAGAAGAGTAGGGTTTTTTTTATTTTTCCTGTGTTTCTACTTAATTAACAACACATCAGCTATTTTCCACATCAGTCATACCTCATAAATGTAACCATTTAACCCAGAGGAGATGAACTAAAATCTAATGAACAAAAGAAACAGAATGTATAAACCAAATGTCCCAAATCAAAGCACAAGTATACGTATATGTTCTTAAATGGATCTTTCTCACTTGAAAATGTTAGAAGCAGGAGGATTTCTGTTGGGTATGTTTTGTTTTGTTGCTTCTTTTGTTTTCAAGCGACAGTTCTTCATAATACTTTATATTGATTTTAATACTGTACACACTAGCGTGTGAAATGATCTTCAAACAGGAGAGAAGAAGTGATACCTGTACTTACTGTCGTTGGATCCCATGCTTATGAGGTCATCAGAATCGACATTGTGAACTATAGCCGCCTTGTATCCAGCTCTCTGTGCATTTAAAACCTGTAAGCCATACAAAATACATATTACAAAGATTACTGCTTCAAAATACAGTAACCCATCCAACGTCTCTATAACAAGGTGCACTTTCAGGAAGTTACAAATATTAGTACAACGTAACTTGCACTTATAAAACAACTGTCACCCTTCAAAATAAAATCATATCTTTTTTCCCCACACTTTAACAGCTTTATATACTTTTTAAAAAAAGTTGCAGCATTCAGATATTAGGGCATCACAACAGCTTTATCAATCAACAAATACCAAGTACAGCTCCACCCTTACAAACAAACCAATCTTACAGAACCCTGTCCTTCACCAAATCACCAAGAAATTACCACCATCTCTCTTTTACAGTGGACTATCAATCACTAAATATGAAAAAACGACAGAGGAATATTCTGGTGCTCTTGGTCCAGATGTCACTCTTGAAGTTAGGAGAGGGGAAAACATATGTTCACATATATGTGTGTGTATGAATGTCCGTGTATATATACAAATATATACTCTCCCAATTTCTCTTCTCAAGAGACAAACAATAACGAGGACCATGAGTTGTAAAGCTGGAAAACTTCCATGGATAGTTCTGAAAAAAGGTCCTCTAGGTCAAGCTTGAAATACAAAGTCTTCTTGCATGCTGCACAACAGCAAAAATAGGCAAAAAAAAAAGAAAAAATAAAGCATGATAATTTAAAAATAAACCAGTCAAAAGTAAGACAAAAAAAGTATTAAAAGCATTGAACATCCACATATCTGAGCTTGTGACACACCACCAGTAATGGGAGTCATCAGTGATAATAAATATCACCAATCAGCAAGTGTTGAAACTGAAGAAAGGAAGACAAAAGTTCATTTAGTGACCTGAGTTTCAAAGCTCCCTGGTTATCACAGGTTCTTAAATCTTCATAGCTACATAAATGTGCTATGTTAATTAGTGACAGCTTCCATGAAATGTTACTTTTTTTTGTTCGCTTCTTTCATTTCTTTAACATCACATCCTGAATAGGTGTTTTTAAGAGTCCATTATACAATGAAATACATCCTTCAGCACAGGTAGTAAGTAATTTATATTCATTAAGAAAATGTTTTAGTCCTCTACACACTTTTGCCACTTACTTTTAACACAGGGCCTTTGTTTAACTATCAGACTACAAAACAATGGTGCTAGCACAAAACCACAAGTAAATATGCCTACAAGATACTCAGCTGACACAGGGTTACTCAAGAGTGACATCAATGTAATCAAAGCCAAGCACCCTCTGTACAAGCTACCACTAAGGAGCAGGGGCTGCAAAAACCAGCAGCAATGCCCTGTTCAATTGTGTTGTGAAGCTGCAACATCACCCTGCTACCCACACCCCAAAGACACAAACATTCACCGCACCAAAACTCGGGCATTAACCTAGGAGCACACAGGTACCCATACTCACCTTGGAACTTCAGAATCACTTCCTGCCTTGCTCTTTGTCTACTCAAGAAGTGTGTGGGAATTCATTTTTCCATGGATATTACATGGAATATAAAACATAACCAAGAAATGCTTACATACAGAGCTGGTGTGTCTTAATTGTTAAAGAACTGACCACGGAAATCCCTCAATGGTAATGCGCATGAATCTTCCATTTTCCACAAGGATCACTCATTGACTGTGTGTGGCAAATCAAGATGTGTAAGACTAAAACAAGAATTCACATTTACCAAGTTGATAGTTATGTGCAAAAGGAATTCTGCACGTCCTCCCCCTGCTTGACTATTGCCTTGAGCAGTGCAGCCTTCCATAGCTTCTCAGAATTTCAGAGTTCCGTTATGAGCAACAGAGGTGTGTTTTTTTTCTAGTTTAGCACCACGGTAAAAAAGCTAAAGGCTCAGTTGTAATGTTGATTTCTTCAAAAAAACAAGCTGGTTTTGGCAAACACACGTTTGCTGTATTTCTGATTAAAAATGTATTCCGCTAGAAAAATTCTGACCTGTTTCTTTAAAAGTCTCTTCAGTAGTAGTACTGTCCCATCAATTCAGGGGCAGCAATAAGGGAAGCAAAGAAAATATAAAAAACAGAAGTAGTCATTTGCTCTTCCTTTTCCCACTAGAGCCATACGCACACACAGTGACACGATTCACTGTACAAAACACGTGACAATCCCAAGTGAGATGTGAAGGTAGATGATGTGAGCAGTGTGGCTGCTTTTACAGCTGGAACCTACACTCTGGGTAGAAATGACATGTTTAACCACAACAATACCTAAGTGGACATAGCACACAACCGCAAATACAGTTGGAACTCCTTTCAGTTCGTGCAAGTCAAGAAAACTTCAAGAGCCCTGTTTTCATTAAGACATCAATTGCTACCCCATATACCAGGGTAGTTTTCAAGAAAACTATGTATTCTAGCCCAACACAAATAATTCTAATTTTGTGTTTTTAAAATAAAACAGAATACTTCACTTCATCTGCAAATAAAAAAATATTTCTAATGGACATACTTCATAATATTAAACCTAGCTGTTGTACGTATTTAAAAACTTTCTCATCTTGCCACTTGTGCCTGTTTCTATCCACCAGTGCACTGTCTCCTCTCCCCATGAACCAGCAGTGACACTACCATTGTTCACAGGATCTCAATGTAGCCACAAGAAGGTGATCCAGCTATTAAAAACAAAACTAAATCGGGTGGCTTGCAGATTTTAGGTGCTCTTTTGCTGACTGCTTGTCCCAATAGGAAGGATAATTAATGGGCAACATATGAACCAGATCCCTTCCTGTGGTCTTAAATCATATGTAAGGTGACCAATGACTGGAGGAATGAAAAGGCTGATAAATTCACTCACAGTGCTGGATGCTGTGGAGGCAGGAGTGAATTGACTGAGGACTCAGGTGACCAGTCCAACTAACAATGCCATTATTCCTTCCTCTGCTCCCAGCTGTACTGATATCCCACCATCACTGGGGGCTCTGCCTACAATAGGCAGCTGGGGGGTTCTTCCAGTAGCTGGAAATCCTACACAGTATTTTCACTACATCAGTAAGCTCCCCCTAAACTACTGCAGACAGAGCCAGCTTTTATGCTGTTAACTTGGAGGCAGAACGCCTGATGTTAATGCTGAAGGCATGGCACCTAGTGATGATCCTCGAATCGGTTCCCACCCAAGGCTGGTCAGACCCTGTGTAAAAACCTATCAGGAAGGTCCTTCCTGCCTGGTTGTGGACATCATCCATATGTCAACCCTGATTCAGGTGCTTTTATGTTATCTCCATTCCCTGATCTCCCCTGTTGATCCCTCATATCAAAGGGTCTAACTGGCAAGAAAAGCTTATAGTGCTACCAAACGCTTTCCATCATAAAAATGCACCATACATCACCTTTACTTGCCATGTAAGTTGTTTCACAAATGAGTAAACTAAATCATATCACAATGCTGCTTTATCTGCTTGTAGACAATAGAACTCTCCCTTCCCTTCAATCAGTATCCATCCTGTAGCTAGCCACTGCTATTTTTCTGAAGCACAAATAAGTTATCTTAAATCTTTAAACAGAGAGGGAAAGGATTTTTTAATTTTTAAAAGTGTTTTGAAAGTCTTACCTTGATATCAAAGTTGCACTCAAGCCTTCGAATTAACACAATAAAAGCACTAGACGAGTTGTCTTTCAGTGGAGGTGGGGCTATAGGCTCACATGCATTCTCCGGTTTTGAATTTATTAGGAAACCCTAGAAAACAGGAACAGAAACAGGAGCTTCACTTCCCTCTGTCTTAACAAAAAGGTTGGTAGACATGCATATGGAAAAGAACTCTGTACATCTTCATGCAATAGCTAAACAAATTCTTATTATCAGTCCTACATCATAGCGAGACCTCTGTCACATCCCTGATGACCTATTTTGATTTATTGAAATCCTGTTGTCTGTAAAGAATTAGGAAGTATAAAAGAGAATAGAGTTTTCCCAATTACATCATCTGAAGTTCCTAACTCAGACTTTGCAGTATAGTCAGCATAAAGAGGACGGCATATACTAAATATAATACTGTGGAAGTATTATCCTAAGACATCTGGAGACTAATCAAGAAAACTGAAGTACAATAGCCACACAAACTCACTGTCTGGCAATTAAAAGGGGAAACCAAAGACAGCTAGCTGTGTGAAATCCACACTGAACTAGCACACAAACCAGTGGGGTAAATAAAGGCTATAGATCATTCAATCTGCCACAGGTGGAAGATTCACTAAAGCAGAAAATTCTGGCAATATTCACCTTGAAGAAATCTTTGGATTGTTTTTAGGTGACTGAGTTACCACCCCACCACTGAAAATATCTGGAGTAGAAACTCTCCTAACCTCATGCTTTAACATCTGCTGAAAAATTCCACAGCTCCCTTCAGAGGAAATGCACTCACTTGAACACTGAATGTACCAACACTAGTCCCTCTCCCCAGCGTTGTGACTTCAGGGTTGACTACTCCCTTGAACTGTCTTCCCTACCACTGTGAATACTCTGTAGATGCTGCTGATACAGAAATTCATGCAAGACAAGTGCCAAAAGAACATTGGGCACACTGCACAATGTTATTAGATTAATATTAATTGGTTTATTAATACTTTGTTCAATATTAGATTCCCTTCTGTCGGCGTCTTCACAACCAAGGTACAGAAAAACCTAGACTGCACACCTAGAGAGGGTTTCGTCTACCCTTCATTTGAAATACACCTCTTCAGAAAAACTGCTTCCTTTGTAAGGTGCCTGTGCAATAAGGTTACAGGGTGGCAGAAGCCTCTGCACACTAAGGCAATGGAGCATCACCTGTGATAAGTATTCCTACAACATCCACCCTTGCTTAAACCTCTTCTAAACCTGGACCAAATTACCCTACAGATAAAGAGGGGTGAACTGGCAGAAAACACAAATATAAGTAATATGTTTTACGCAAACAAAGATCATGAGAAGCTGTACTGCTGTGGGCTGAAGAAATTATTGCCACAGTTCTAGATACATCTTGAGAGCTTTAAACTCTGTTTTCATTGACAGCTTTAGATAGAGAGGTACCATCACCTGTACGGCAATAATTAATGATTATATAATTACACAAACATTTATATATTTGAACTGACAGTTTATATATAATACGGAAGTTTATATATAAACTTTTTTTTGGCTTGTGTCTGCTAGTCATAAAAAAGTACCTACATTTATACTTTGCAGTAGTTATTACAGAATCTGTGTTTTATATTAATAAATATTAATTGTAAGAATTGAAAAAGTATACCATTTTCATCCTGTTTCAATCAATATCATAGCATTTTAAAAACAGAATTAAAATCTTAATGCAAGAAAAGTTTTAGTATTATATTCAGGACTAAGACTCATTTCTACACAGGTGATGACATCTACCTTTGTTACGACACAGCCGTCTGACATTTAAAAGGTTAGAATCAAAGCTCCTTATATCTATTTTTGATGTATTAAACAGGCTTGCTGCTTGGGCAAATCACTTAATCACCCTCTGTTTCTTGATATAATCAGTAAGCAACTGCACAGCTCTAACACCACTCCTCCCTATGAAAAAGCCCACTTGGTATGAAAATGAAGTCTTCCTGAAGCTTCATTTGCAGAGGTATTCTTACAGCACTTCACTCCCCTTTGGGATTAAAAGGGCACTATACAATCAAAGAGCAATCCAGCTTGGTACCTGCACATCAGTTTCATGCTTTGCATGTTTTTGCTCACAAGCATTGCAGTATCATCGATGCTGTGGAGAGATTTTGGGGCCACACAGACTACAGAGAGAAAAAACAGGAAAGCTGCTCTCTGCCCTCATGTGCTATCCATGGTCTTCACAAGTGTGGAAATGACTGTTTTTCAGCTTACAAAAAAGTGCTCCGCAGATACAGTCCTCTATGTATATATTTGGGAAATAGATATTTAAAATTAGTTCTTTTTTTTACCTTCAAGCCTTCTGCTGGCAGTCTGTAGCCAAATCTAGCAGGGAGATCATCAAAGGTCTGTGTTCCATTTTCAAGGTTATACTAAGAGAAATTAATTTTAAAGAAAATTCAGGTTTGCAACAAGATAGAAACAGATAACTCTAAAAAGAAATAAACAACACTGCTACTTTTTTTTATACGGAAATATTTATCAGACATAGGACCTCTTATGACCATGTCAATGAAATCACAAAATTGTTTCTTCCACTTGTCCTCCACTAGCATGGCAACATCATTCTTTTCTTATTCAGTTGTCAAAACAAGAAAGTAATACATGTTTCATTAAATTATCTGTATGTTAAATCTTTCTTTCAACAATTCAAACACCACCATAATTTCCAGAAGTGAAACTACAAACAACTGAAAAGAGCAAAAATTGAGGAGCTGGGGGTTTTGGGTGTGGGGTTTTTGTTGGACGGTGGTGTTTGGTTGCTGTTATTTTTTTTGCTTTGAATTCACTTGCATATAGGGAAGAACAGCTCTCAGCAGGTGGTTTACTGTAGGCTAAGAATAGCCTCCATATGTTATCCCTTCTCAATACCCTGCTAACCATGCAGGTTTGTAGCTGAAAACTCTTTCTACAGTTTTATATTAACTCTGAGCTTTCATTTCAAAACAGAGGAATACTGTAAAGACCTTAAAACTGTGGAAGCTTTGTTTTTCTGTTCATCTTCTGTAGCTCTATAATATACCTAACCAATGCAGAATCCATACAATAAGAAGTGCAAATTGTATGTTAAAACTTGTTTCATTAAAAGTAAAAAAAAAAAAAAAAAAAATAGTAGTAAGTTAGTTTCAGGCAAAAGTTGTGACTTACACAGTAATTTACTTGAATACACATCAGTTGTTAAGTTTTATTAAATAGTTGAGTGACTCAGAAATTTGTCTATTCATTGTATCATCCAGCTGCGGTATGGACCAGCAAAACAAGGACCCTGTTTATTTCAGAGGGACACTTCCTAATAACCAGACTTAAGACAGGGGAAATCAAACTTTAGTTCAAAGAAAAACTCTACCATGATTATGTTAACTCTGTCAAAGGAGCAATGTTTCAAAGAAGCTTCCTTCCCACAGGCTCAGTATATTCAAGAGGAAAGAGGTAGGAATGGAGCTAAATATCATGAAAGTGGTTTTGTTCTGTGTAATCAATCTGCTCCATACAACCTCTCCTGATCTTCCATCCCACTATCATGTAGCACAGCTCTGCACCTGTACGTTGTCCTTCTCCAGCCTTAATATCCACTCACCTACCTGCTTCAAAACATCCTTCCTGAGCTCATGCTACTGTTAAGTTTTCTGTTGAATCACTTAACAAGCCCAAACTTAAGCTAATAGTCAGACACAAACCTATTTGGTTTTATCTCTTAATTAAAAAAAAAAAAAAAAAAAAATCATGCTTCATATACATGTAGCAGTACTAGACAATTCTTTGAGGCTGCAGCTATATGAGAACACAGTACCATAAAAATACACCTAAATCAGTAGGGAAGAGTTTCTTTTCTTCACAAACCCAAAACTTCAGCTGGAATTTTACTCCGTAAACAGTCACTAAACCATGAAACCTCTCAAGAATATAAGCTATATGTATGCCTTCAATATCCTGTGAGTGTGCAAACTTTCCCTCTTCTTCAGAGTCTCTTAAGCATTCCACTGGCTCCTTTATACAGCAGTTTTAGCAGGTATCTAGTTCATCTCCTTAGTTCCTGCTCAAAAGATTTTCTCAGAACAGATCTGTAACTTCCAAATATCCAATAATAAAAGACATATCATTTAGATGGAAGTATTTTAGAATACTGCGCACAGAAGCCTAAATAGAAGAAATTAAACTAAACGTCCAAAATTACTTTTTTTTTTTTTAAGTTGGGGTGGGGGTTTGTTTAGATTTTATGTATCTTTTCTAAGGGAGGAAGTAGCATGAAAAATAAGATCTTTTTACGAAAAGAGGAAGCACAGGCTTGGTGAGAGAGGAAAAGGGGGAGGGGAAATCAGGATTACGGTATAAACGCAGTTTAAAATTTCATAATAGAATTTTGATTTCATTATATGAAATTCCATAATGCAATTTTATAGTCACATTAACTAGATCTTCGGGTTGTTACTATTCTATTACTATTTTTTTGTAGATAACATTTTTGAGAAGCGTATAACATCGTTCATTATTCATCAACCCCACATTACCACAAATTTTTAAGTATTTTTACTTTAACACGTAGCTTCAAGACTTTTTCACTCTGTTCTCCTAAATTAATTGATATGGTATTAAACATTCTCCTGGACATCACTGAAAGTGGCAGAGAATACAGAGACTACAGCACTTAGGTTTCCTTATTTCAGTGGCTTCATTTCTACCCTGCAACAATACATACAGCTTTCTCTATAAAGTTACATGATACATAAAATTGGTAATAAATAGCCAGCAACAACTTCTACTGACCCTATGATTGTTATATTGTTAATTAGCCTGTTCACTTAAAATTCTACACACCCCAAAAATATTATTCTTAATGAGAACAGAGATTATCAGCTATTTTAAAATTACATCTAGGTGTAACATACACAAAAACTTTACTGACAAGGCCTCTGGCACACACATATCACTAGCCAGAGAAGATTATTTTATTTATATACAGTTACGCTACAAAATCGCATCCATCACCATAACTTAAAATTCTTTTCTGCACTAAATAATCATGGAGTTTTGTAACAGGGTTGTGACATCCTATACGATACCTGGTCACACTGAAACTTTTTAAATGACTAAAGGAATTAAGTGCTTTCACTGTCATGGTGTCTGAACACACATCATGTGTAAGCTCATCTGAAAATGCACAATTTGTTTTTATACTGAACTAAATAGTTAAGGCAATTCCATTCCAAGCAACCTGCTGTAACTTTTACTGTACTAACAGATTCATTAAGAGTTTAATAGAAGATTCAATTTATAGAGATTTCACATATGTAGAAAAAATATTCTAATACTTACTGCTAAAATATCTGCCTCCACAGGTAAAAGATGTAGGAAAGCAAATAACTGAACAGTCAAAATAGTGTATATCTGAGTGGCAGACAACATCAGCATTCCTATTGACAACAGCATATTTTATTGAAAACCTGCAACATAAACAAACAAACACAAACCAGTCAAGGCACATAGCAAGTATTTCCTTCAATCCTTTTACCAGGTTCTACTAAAGAACTATGCAAAATGTTATTCCATGTTTACTTCTGAGGAAGAAGTAACCATTTATATAATTATTTCAGAGATAGAAGTCTCTTTTTCTAAAGAGCATGTAACCTCCACGGGAATGTGCGCAAAAAACCCCAAAATTATAACAGCACTCCAAGAAGCTTCAGGCAACACAGAGCAATGCAAACAGTACACAGGAATCAACATCCAGATGACATTAGTCATCCTGAGACATTCTCAGTTTTAATCTTCACTTCTACTAGCATAAATCCAAATCAGCAAAATTCCTCATGTACCTGGTGTAACTCTACTAAAACCATTTATTCTAAATGTATACTTGCAAACCCAGCGCGATGCCAACAGATAACAAATGCAAACTAGTTCTATCAGCTTCAGTGGAATTCACAAATGCTCCAATGAGTTAAGTGTGTGCATTTTTGAGACCTTTAGAAAAAGAACACAAGTACTCTGTAAAGTATGCTTGTATATGTTTAACACGCTCAAGACATGAAAAGGAAGTTAATTCTGCTTTGTCAAAAATTTTTCATCAAAACCAGCAGCAAAAAGCAATGGCTCATGTCTGGAAATAGGTATTTTTTCCTAACTGAAACTGTTCTTTAAAACTGCTGATTTACCATTAATCAAAGGAAAAAAGAGTGAAAAGAAAGGTTAAGAGGAAGCAAAAAACCCAACTTTGTTTTCCCTTTTTCATACACTTAAAAAACCTCTGTGGCAAACACAAATTAAAGGCCTGAATGCCTTGATCAGCAATGATACCTGCACCTTTAATATAGTCATTGCAAGTATCATGTTATCCTCTAAAACCCCTCAACAGGAAAAACCAACACCACCCCTCAAAAAAAAAAATCCAAGAACAGAAACATAACCAAAACCAAATCCCAAGCAAACCAAACATTCTCATGGTTAGAACTTTGAACTCCTCTCCCTCTCCAGTTTAACACACACAGTAACTGCTGTGGTAACAGATATCATCCTGTAATTTCTCATAGCACAAATTGGCCAATTTTTTAATCATATATGTTATTTTTCTGGCACCAAAGACAGTCCCAATCTAGAGAACAAGCATGATCCAGGTTGAAATATGATTTCCAAGGCTGATAAAGGATGTTCCTTAGGACCACAGAATTTTTGAATGTCTGTGAAAGACCAGCTTACTCCACAGTTACAAGAGGGCCCGCAAATACACACTCTCATGATCCACAAATATATGAACAACATAGTGCAAATCTACAACATTAGCTAAATATTAGTTTTAATGCAGTAAGAAATGGCATCTGTGCAAAGCTTTAGTCTAAAATGTTCAATACCATATGCCTACAGGCATTTAATCCAGTGCTGGTCTTTCAGCTTCTATTACAAACAAAAGGCAACTCTGTAACGTGCTTATATGAGGGTTAAAATTCTACCACCACCTAAATTGCAAAATCAAGTACCCAAACACTTGGGTTGGGCAACGGAGAGGAAGAAGTTTCAGCCTTCCACACAACTGACTTATGTCTTCAGTGCATGCCACTCACTGAATAAAGCAAGGTTCTTTAGGGGAAAATCAGAATATGGTTCATTAAACTATACAGCCATTTCTACAGGAAAGGACAAATGGATATATTTAAGTTGCACAAGTAGCCATAAATAAGTAGCATTTCCTCATTTCTGAGTTCTTGAATTTTCACATAAACTAGCTTTCAATACTCCCCCTCACTGGGAAGTTTCCTAATCTTTTTAAAGAGGTTTAAATTCCTGCGTATATACATCCCAGAGCTTGCAGCAGCATGGCCATTTGAGATCTAGCCTTAATTTGCAATCTGAATAGGAGGAATTTAGCTGGCTGACAAAGGGACAGAAACTTCCAAAGAGCAAAAGAGCAAAGACCTGGAGCTGGATAAGAATGATGGCTAGATGCCCATCTATCTTCTCCCCCATCTCTCATGAGCTGCATATAGAGGCTCTTGTCCTATATGATGTTCCCAAAATACAGGATGGATTACTGCCATGCCTCTCCCCAACTTCCTCCTCTATCTCTACCAAAAAAATTAAAAAAAAAAAAAAAAAAAAAAAAAAAAAAACTAAACTACTGTTTTTTTTCTCTGCCTCTTTACTGAGTTTACCCTTTAATTTTCCCCAGATTTCATTCAAATTTCATTCTGAAAATTGTAATTTTGTTGACTTAATCTAGAAATCACAACCAATCTTACTAAATTCTTTTTCAGAAACAAGAGTTCGTGTCTTCCTGTCCTACCCTTTGTAGTTTTTTCAAGCAGAAAGCATTGTCCCATGATTTCCGATCCTCAACATTAATTAAAGCAAATACTGGAGAGTCAGATCTGATTTAAACTGACACTAACGTGAAAACAATTAAAATTAATTACTACTAATGGAAGGAAGCAGCTGAAGTTTTCAAATACAGTTCTGATAATTCTGACTCAGCCATTCAGACATACGATGCTTTGTGAAACTTACAACTGGTTAATGGAACAGAAGTTACAGTCACAGGAACCCATAATGAATTACAGCATACAAGAATCTTTATTCTTAAATTGAGATTTACCAGCTTCTCTCATCAGTCCACCCTGACAAAAAGGATGTCAGTGAAACTGAAAGGATAAAGAACAATTGTTCAAAAAATACAATCACTTTTACTACAACAAAAGCAACTATACACTTGAAGCTATCACAGTATTTTAACCAATGCAGTAAATTCAGCACATACCTTACAACACAGAGAAAGCATTAAAATACTATTGGAGCAAGGTTAGAAAATATCAGAATTAAAGATGAAAAGTAAAATAAAGAATTAAAGACTGCATGCACAGCACAGTCTTCTCTGTCAAGCAGATAAATGCATATAAATTCTTTTAAAACTATTGCTTCAAATATAAGCAAGAAATGTCTTACAATCCCTGAAATTCTGTGGCTTATTTGTAGACTACACTCTTAATTGCTCGAGGCAGCTTAGAGCATGCAGAAATATAGGTGTATGTAATTAAAGACTATACTGTAAACAGCACAAAAGAAGTAAAACTTGTCTCTGCTTTAACCTTCAGCACTTCACACCTGATTTTCTACTGTCCACAAAGTTCTCCTTAAGGAACTTTGGGCATTTTGAGAGTTGTCGTGTTTTTTTTTTTTTTTTTTTCCCTCCTTCCCCCTCTGGATCCTAGAACTCAACAAAGCAAACTAAGCCCGAGGACCTAAATCCCTCTGTCACAGGACTGGACAGGATCACCACGTCAGAACTGATGAAGGGAAAATGTGGGATCCACCATATCACAGCATACCTACAAGTACCAAGACAACCATGAGGTAAAAACACTAACTTGAAATACATCAGACAAGGCAGCAGCAGTACTGTTGTTTGTACAACAGAAAATAAATTCCTGATGGCACTTTCTAAGGAAGATGAGAGAAAAACGTATTGTCCCTTTTGATAAAAAACGGTTATGAAGCACACTGACTCCCAGAATAGGCAATCTGAGTTGAAAACATTCCTCAGGATACAGTCCCTGCACCCTGCCAAAAATACCAGTTTCATATTTGCTAATGTGAACACACCTTAGAAGCGTGTTTAAGGCTGATGTCATGAAGACATTACACGGCTTAGGACACAGATAAGAACATTCAGCGTTTTTGGCAACTATTCACAAATCAAGCTCCACAAAGTATGTGTAAGTATCAAATGTTCAGAAGTTTGTATCTCAATCAGCTCAAAACGTATTTCACAAAAGAAGACAACAGAAGTTCCTTTTCCACATGGCTATGCTCATGCTTCAACCCTCTCAAGAGAGCAGCTCTTTCTCCTCCCACTGGTGAAAAAAAAACAAAACAAAACAAAACTTGTACATCCATATCAAACTCCTCTTTTTTTGGCACTCTTTTAGTGCCAGATAGGATTACAATAGTTACAACAATCACAAAAATCATATGAGCATACAGAAACCTTATTCTGCCACAAACTCAGTGACAACATTCTAACCATTTTGGCAGTCTGGGCTGCATCTTCTAAAATTGCACAAGCAGAGGATGAATAAAAGGCACACAGATAATATCAATTTTCACACATATCCCCCACAGTTCCAATGACTTTTTACGTTTTGATGCCACCGTATCATTACTGACATTAATCTCCATCCATCCAAAACCTATCCATGAACTGAAAAATAATGCACACAAAGCTCAGTGTTCAAATCTGCTGCGATGCAAGACCTACTCATGCCAATTTCTTTCCATCGTTTTACTAGCTAATTCGGTTGTCAGCCAGCCGGACTCCATACTGCTCATTACCTTCCAAGCATAACCAGCGCCTCAGTGCGCACACAGCTTCAGAGGAACCACATGCAGGCCAAGATGTGAAATGCTAGGGCTTAGCTTTCACCGGTCTAGACGCCACGGCCGGAGAGCGCTTTAGAGGCCTGGCCTCGCCTTCGCTTTCTTCGTGGGGGATTTCCCCGCAGGCTGCAGCGAGATCTGGGGTGAAGGGGAGCACCAGGGCCGACGACGGCCTGCAGCTGGACGCACTGCGCGAAGCCGCCGGGGCGGCCCC